>NC_022028.1:26606309-26611309 GCF_000317375.1 Microtus ochrogaster | reverse complement strand
CCATGTGCTTGATTTTCTAGTTATTTATAGTTAAGAGAGTATTTTAAAGATGACTGTTATGTTATGTTGTTTGTCTGTTAGCCAAGATCAGAAGTTTTAACTCAAGGAGTAAATCATGAAAATCAGTCTAAAACAATAGCCCTAGAGATTATGTTATGGTTGAGACCAGGGACGAATCACACACAGGTTCCCAGGTGTTGGGGTGACCCTGGACCTTGTCCAGGCCAGGACCACAGTTTTCAAAAGTATTCTTTTGTTTCTGCTACTTTAAAAATATTGTTTCTTATTACAATCTATATGCCATTTCACTGAAATATTAAATTGTCAGTTCTGTTGGCCAACTCCTTCCTCAACTTCTACTCTGGGTTCAACTGACCCGCACACACCAACTAGCAACACAGAGTTAAAAGAGGACATTGAGTATCTATTCATGAAAAAACTAATCTAAGAGAAAAACTAAAACTTAAATGGCATTTTGCTTGTTAGAGTAACTGTCATATGTGGAAATTACACATTGTCTAGAGTTATGATTCTCCCCAACCTTCTTTAGGCAGTATCTTTAAAAATTGCCCTGTGGACACAAACTGGATACAATGACAGGAGTCAAGACCTCAGGAAACTATTTAGTTATCTTTTAGCTAAGATAGATTTTTTCTTATTTTTCTTATTAGACATCCAAGAATCTCCACCTTTAGTATAATCAAAACATCAGTTTAAAACATCCAGAAATGTAACCACTCTAGTCCTTGAATTTGTTGAATTTCCCACAGAGAAATTATGGATCGTTTCTGAGAATATTCTCTCCTAGTTGATTATTCATATTTAAGCAGGAGATGACTAGCCAATCATTACATACATGCATATATACATACATATGTATATATACACGCATACATAAAAATACAGTAAATTTATTAAAATACATTTGTCTGTACATATAGTCCTATCAATCTCTTCCAAACAATCATGCATACTATTTTCTCTTATGGTATGCATATGAGAAGGCGCTAAGTGCCAACATAAGGCAAAGTCCTGAGTTCAAAACACCCTACCAGCTAGCTATCAAGCCTTTTGGGCATTCATATAAGTCTACTTATTTCCTTGAAGAAATTAGAAATTGGAACCTTGTTCTATTTTTCTGATGAATATGGTTGTTTCTGAACACCCTCCCCCTTCCTGGTGTTCTGAGATTCTTTGCCCTCCACAATGAAGCCAGTCACATGGGTGTCATGCTTCCTAAAATGGCACTCTTCTGTTTCCTAGTCTGCACTGGGTTTTACTCAGTGTGTCTTCCCAAGAAGGTAATGTCATTTGCTATATTCACACCCTGACAGTTTTACTTAAATGCTATTTTGCCAAAAAAAAAAGCTTCCTTTTCTAAGTTACAGATCCTCCTAACAACCTTCAAAACACAGTCTCTGCTCCTGGGTTTTGTCCATGGAAAGGAACCAGAGTGTGGACTCTCATAAAAAAAGTCCAATGTTTGAGCAGTGCTGAGAAACTCTTCAGCTAAGAATCCATTTAATGCTCTCAGCAAAAAAGAGGCTGCAGAGGGAGAGAGGAAGCAGGGGTAATCAATTGTGATTTCGCCTTTGCTGGAGATGGAAAAAGACTCCTAAATAAGGGCATGTGTTGAGAGGGGCCTGCTGAGGAGTCTGAGGCTCCCAAACAGCCAGGGGCTGCCTGAGGAGCTCTCAAGACCACGCAGGGAGGAGCACTGTAGCATTGACTGGGAGCTTTTACAAAGTGCTTTACAGAGCCTGGGTTGCCTGGACCCCGGCAAGAACAACTCGATACCCGAGAATGTGGAATACTGAAACACACAACTTGCTGTGGGAGAGAAGAGTAAAGAGATCTGGGATTCCATTAGACTCTCTCAGGCGGTAAACCGGAAGGGGGCAATTATGGGACACCTTAAATGTCATCCATCCACACACTGAGTCAACTTAGCAACTTTCACTGAGAAAAGAAAAACAAACAAAGATACAACAACAACCAAAGAGTGTCTCTACAGTTGGGATAGTTTTATAGACCAATAGAAAGTTAAAACCCTTTAAAAATGTCCATTTTCAGTGTTATTTTAACCTCAACAAGGAAAGCCAACAGAGAAGAGGGAGGGGAAAATATTCATAGAATTGGCAGCTTCTCTTGATATTTAGACCATGTTTATCAAGTTTTCCCACTATCAAATTGCATAACATTTCCATCCTTAATAAAACAAAAGACAAAAAGAAACCCAACACAAAACAACAACAACAAAACAAGTTTACTTTTAAAAAGAAAATCCACAGCATTACTTCTGAAGCTGGAAAATTGTGTGGCACCCCGCCCCCTGGTCAGTTTTCCTTTCTGAGAATACAACAATTAGACAATTCGGCCTGTGGGTGTCTATATTTAAGCTCAAAACACATGGCTTTGTACTTAGTTTCATAAGCAGAGTGCCAGCAAGTTTCCTTTTGCTTTTTCTCTCATACTTTAACCATTAAAAACCAGCAACAAAAGAAGGGTATTTTGGGGGGCTGGGGAGGGACATAGGATGGGTATTAAATAAAACTTCTCTCGACCAAGAAATCTTTGACGTCCAGCAAAGAAACAGACACTCAGAATGCTACAAGGACAGAAACTTACCTTTGACTCCTCTTAACAGTGTAAGGGCTACAGTGGCAGGGTCCCGCAGAGTTTTCCCCATGGGCAGAACTGCCAGGACTGGTAGAGACTCAGAGAAGGCAAATAGGAGCCTTAGCTACGAAAATGTGGAGAAATCCAAGAATTAAAAGTGTCGTAATTTCGGTTAGAGGAGAGTACAGTCTATTTTGTAGAATATATGACTCAGTGCATATTTCTTTGCCATTGTTTTCAGGTTCACTTAACCATAAAGAGGGAAGACAGCTCAGTGAAGCATGCCTAGCTTGACAATAGGCTTTCTGCAGGTTAGCCAAATTCGACTGGCAAAAGCTCTCCCCACACCCTTTTGTCCGCTCCATTTGCACCATAATGTCGGACCTTCCTCACGTATTTCACAGATCCAGTCTGGTCATTTATCCCCAGAGATAGAAAAAGTCATTTTTGGTCCCGTCCTTAAAAGTTACTTTAATAAAGTATTGTGCAGTTCCACCGACAAAAGATACAAAGGGGTAAATGCACTTCACATGGCCACAATTAGGGCTTCTGTTTCCGCTCTCCTGCCCTTGTCAAAGCTTTGATTTAGTTTTCCTCGGTTTTGTCCAAGGGTCATTACAGATGTCTGCAGACAATTAGCATCTCCCCCCACAGCACTCCCCAACGAGATGATTAGCAAATTAAAACTTTGCATTCTTGTCTGTCCACGGAGACCTCTTGGGAAAGATCAGCAGCTGTGATTATTTGTGAGGCGGGCATCAAGGTGCTTGTCTCTACATTTGGGGGAGCTAAATATTAAGTTAGCAATTCAGAAGCCCATTAGGTCACATGCTCCAGCATTTAATGAAGCATTCAGCTCTGAAACTTAGAAACAATTGTATCCTTGATGTGTGTGTGTGTGTGTGTGTGTGTGTGTGTGTGTGTGTGTGTGTGCGTGCAGGAGTGTACATCCATGCCATACACAATCCATGCCAACTCGACCCATTATAAACTGGACTTGGCATAGCATATGGACCGTTGAGTACATTTTCAGCCTCTGATGCAGAAACTGAGCCCCTGCTCTGCATAAGGGCTCAGTATAATCTTTAAAGTATGCACGACCTATGGAGTCAAGTAAATGCCAACCATAAATGAAGTATTCAAATGATCCAGAAGAGATCGGGTCTTCGGTTTCAAGCAGCAATTGAAACATAGGAAAAACTTTCTTGGCTCCATCTTTGTTTTAGGAGAGCAAATGTTTGATTAGGTTAGCAGACGGCAGAGGCGGAAGGCAAGGCTTTTGGCAGTAATACCCCAACCATATATAGGATATAGAATCTACATAGAGGTCGGATAAAGGAGGCCCAAATGTCAGGCTTCCATTCAAAATATACATCCTGGAAAAAAAATAGACATATTTCTCAAGTGTATACACATAACTAAAGATTTTTTTTAAAAAAAGAAAGTTCTCTGTCTCCTCATTTTTCTTCATGATTTTGTGGTTGTAACCCATACAGATAAGTACCTGTAGAAATCAGTGAGTTATGCAAAGATGGAAGGCAGACAATATTAACTGTAAAACTGAACCTCATGTATTAGCTAGCTGCATTATCTTCCTCCTAAGTGTCTCAGGAAACTCAAAACATTGGCAGTCAAACACCTCCCTGGCACCTCTGTTTAATGGCACAGGCTTAAAGCAGCAGGGAGAGCTTTTTTTTTTTTTCTTTGCCTCTCCAAAATGGATTATCATTGCACTGGAACTCACTCTCCATTGTACTGGGAAATCACTCTCCTACTCCTAAAACAAAAAAGGCTATTGACAAATTCTGAAAAAAATGCAGGTGTGATGATTGAGACCATCTGCATTTTCAAGTTCTACAGAGCAAAAGTGTTTGTAATTTCCTATCTCAAGCCCAAAGTAGCTGTGTATAGAAAAAAAGAAAAAAAGCTATGGCGATAGGAACAGGAATTGGCCCATGCACCACTCCTGTTCCCTTATCACCAAGAAATTCCCACAGGCCAGGGTGACTCAGGCCCATAATGCTAGCTTTTATGAAGCAAGGATTCCTATAAATTCAAGGTCAAATGTAATTCCATAGTGAATTACAGACCAACTCAGGCTGTTTTGTAAGACCTTGGCATAAATAATAATAAATGATTACAATGATAACGGTGATGTTGGGTGCCACAGTACACATCTATAACCCAAATACTGTCTTGGTTAAGAAAGGCACATTCCTGGGGCTTGTTGACAGTCAGTGTAGCTAAAAGAGTCAGCTACAGGTTCAGTGAGACCCTCTCAAATAATAGAGCTGCAGAGAGATGCTGGCAGACACCAGATAGCAACTTCTGTCCTTCTCACAAGCAAGACACACAGAAACACAAAGAAAGAAAGGAAGGAA
>NC_022028.1:26596368-26606159 GCF_000317375.1 Microtus ochrogaster | reverse complement strand
GGAAGGGAGAGTAGAAGGGAAAAAGAAAGGAGAAAAAAGTCTAAATAATAATCCCTAATCAAAACATTAAATAACTAAAACAGCATGTTGAAGTGAACTAAGCAATTTTTTTCTTTTTATTTCTAAGACGTTCTAGGACCATAAAACACAGCATTTAATTGAGTTAAAACATCCAGCAGGGTGTGACTTACAGCTAGATGTTCCTCAGGTGCAGGCCTTGTTCCTATGTTATTCCTTTTACCTCAAAATCAGGATTACGCCACACCCCACAGAGGAGCTTCTGTTTAGTGATAAAGGCACAGGAACAGTGGCCTCACGTGAAAATGCGGAACTATACATGATGGTCACCAACCGACTGGAGGGATAGTCATGGGCAGGTTTCAACAGCTCAACCACCTGGCTTCGGTGAAAGGCAAGAGAGCTGCCTTGAAAACATTACATGTTCTCCAACTCATTCTGATAGTACCCTCTGCCATGTTCCCTCCTGAAGACGTTTTGTTCCTTTTCACAAAAGGGAGCATTCTCATTAAACAAGAAGCAAGTAAATCAGTTAAACGAGGGGTGGCTATCTAAGGACACTAAGGCTCCTTTCTCTGCATTTCCTGCCTGACTTTGGCTCAACCCCCACTCCCCAGAGTCCTGTCCTCCTGGAATCTTCCATGCATACACTCTGTGACTCATTACTTCTCTCTCTGCTCCATTACTTCGCTCTGCTTGATATACACATTCAGTGTAGCATTTATTGCGTGTGACGTTCCAGAATTCCCCGCATAGTTTTAGTCCCATATGAGAAAAATAGGGAAATTAAACAATATACGTTCGTCTTTGATTTGTTTTTATTATTTGCTTGTTTGTTTCTTTATTTAATATGTAATCTGGCACTGTCTGCTTTTCGGTGGCGAAAAGGAGACATGACACGTGTAGCAATGGTATCATGTACTTTATAAACATGTTTTATTTTGTAAATATTTTATCCTCCTTTCACGTTTGGGAATAAATCAAATGGAAAAAGGATATAAATCACGGTGCTCCCCTGGTAACCTGACTCCCTAGCCATCTTATAACAATTGAACCATCGGCACAGGCTACTTCATCTCAGGTAAGTCCACTGCTTTGCATTGCACTCATGTGAAGTAAATAGAGTCATGACTCCCACTTTACAGATGAACACATATGGAAAGAGGAGTAAACAACGGGACTATGGTCAACTAACTCCTAACTGCTTGAAGAGGACTCACATGCTCACCAACCTGCTCTGAGATTTAATGCGCTGTCACATCTTTTTTTTCTTTCAGTTATTTACCATGTAGTGCATATGATTTTAAAAGAAAAGGCTAAGGAAGTTCATAAATCAAGGACAAAATTTCTGAGAAAACAATAAAGAATGTATGACCTGGTTGCCTTGGAGCACCTTAGGAAGTGTTCGTACTTTGAATCATATAATAATTATGACAATCTTTTGTTGTGCCGAAACATATGATCAATAAAGTACTAGAAATGTAAGATGAACCCATTATTTATCCCTTAGTATCCCCCAGTTTACACACACACACACATCATAAATCACTTTTAAAATCAAATATATTAAAAACCATTCTCTTTACCACTCTCCCAATCCTTCCTCCCCCTCCTTCTTCTCTCTTTGTCTCTCTCTCTCTGTATCTGTCTTTCTGTCTCTGTCTCTCTGTCTCTCTTTCTCTCTCTGTCTTCCTCCCTCTCTCCCTCTTACCTCCCCTGCGCCAATGTGAGGATACAGTAACCAGATGGCCATTTCCAAACCAAAAGAAAGTCCTCACTCTTCAAATCTGTTAGCATATTGATCTGGAATGACTAGCCTCTAGAAACGCAGCAAAAGCAGGGTTGCTATTTTAATCCACGTTTGGATGTTTTACATGTTAGCCCAGGCACACCAGGGCAGAACCAGCGTAAATCTTATTCTCCCATCACCCTTGGGGGTGAAGCCCTGCTTGTTTGTCCAGTTCTTGCCCTTTGGTCTGAGTTGATTATCAAATCTCCCAACATAATATTTCAGCTAGACTTCTGAAGGAGGCTCCATTCATTCTTCCAACGGTTCTAGAAAGATCAGAAGGAGCCTTTCTGAAGACGTAGTATTTGATCAGTCTATATGAATGAGTGCTCTGTCTCGGTGAGAGCCTTGTCGCAAGGAAAAAAAAAAAGAAAGGTAAGATTCTTAAGGAGAGATATGGTTTTATCAAACAATAGTGGTGAAAATTCAGGTTATGAGTGACAGGCAGTAATTTAATTGCACAGATCCAGGTATCTCAAGGAAATATGTGGGATGTTTAATCCTCTACTGTTGGAGACTTTGCATGTAGGACAGGTATCAGCATTCCTAGCCTCTGAACACTGGTGACAATGAAATTTCTTCCCTGAGATGACAACCAAAACTTTTTCTAAATTTTTCCTGATTCCCAAAGGAGGTAAAGTTTCCCATGGTTGGGAAGTGCCGTCAGGAACTACAGAAAAGGTTTTCTAATAGTATATACTTTGTCTCAAATGATTTGTCTTCTACCATAAGAACTGAAGGACGTTAGGACCAATCAGAACATAGATAGAATCCGTGGGAAAGAGGAACAGTGAATGAGAGCCAGGTGAGATAGATCAGAGCTGGGCCTGTTGTCTTCATCACTGACTGAGTTTCCTGATGGACGGGATGTAGGGTATGAATAAAGGTAGATGCTAGAGCCACGATTTGAGGCAGAGTTAACTGAAAACCAATAGTATTAATGACTGAGGTTGAGTGATTCTTGCTAGAAAGAGGGGGATATGTGGATCAGTGTATGGACAGAAATAGTTAGAAAGCAACTGTCATTAGGAACATATTTAAATTGACATGTTCTTAACTGTCCTGTAAAGAGGTTGAGACAACAGTTACATGCACAAGTTTGTGGGAGGGGTCAGGGAGCAGTCATCTGTGTGACTAAGCATCAAGGAATTATCTCAACCAGCATTCTTTGGGTGGCCCTGTTGAAGGATATGTCTCACTGGGATGTCACTGGATTTCAGAAAACTTCGGCCATTCCCAGCATTCTTTCTGTCCCCTGCTACCAGATCAGGATGTGAGCTCTCAACTGCTCCTGCTTCCACACCTTGCACTGCTATCATGGATACAAACGCTCTGAAACTGTAAGGTCAATATTAATTGCTTAATTCACGGTGATAGTGTTTTCTCACAGCAATATAAATGCAATACAAGCATGTGGTTAACCATATTGGAAATGGATCTTTTGCAATAAGATCACACATTCATCAGAGAATAAAGAGATTAAATCTAGGTGGGGTCATTTCTTAACCTAAATAGTCTTCCCAAGGTATCTGAGCTTAGAGACTTAACAAAGTAGCCAGTTCTTTTTTGGGCAGTAGGAGGAGGAGAAAAGATAATGCTAAAAGAATTATGAAAATTTGATAACTTTGGATCTAAGAATTAATGTAACTAGAAATTCCCTAATATAGAGTGTCAGAAAATTTGGATAGTTTTGCTCTGAGGTGAGATAATGAGTCAGGAGGTGAGGCCAAGGAAGAAAAGCTAATGACGCAGGAGAGAAAAGGGGGAAGCTTTTAGGAGAAACTATCATAAATGGCAAAGGAACATATATAATTTATATGTACAATCATACATACATACATACATACAGTTATTCAACAAACACAAAGTTCATCCAGAAGTGAGCAAGCTGGCTAAGACTAGTTAAATACCAGCCGCTCCAGTCCCGGCCAGGCAGAACTCTGCTGAGTGAATTCATGAGAGGTGGAGCAGGAAGCAGGAACAGTGGGCTGCAGGCAGAATATATAAACGGAGCAGAATGGGATCACCTCAATTGCGTCACTGCAGGTTCACGACCTTCTCGTTGCTTCCCTCTCTACTTCCCTCCATGTATTCCATTATCTTCCGAAAACAGATATTCTCATTATACTCTCAGGAGTGGCATCAAAAATCCCTGTGTGGATTTCCCCTTAATTAACTCCGCCAGTTCTCAGCCGACCGTCAGATGATAGGAGTGTGCTCTCCCCTCCACGCGGCCTCTTCCACCGGCTTCTGTAAAGTGTTGGTCTTATCAACCAGACTGGACTCTTTAAGTGTCATCAATATTGATAATGCCCAAGTAAAACACCAATGAAGCCAATTTTTGTTTTCAAATTTGTATTTGTCTATCATCCACTTATATGGGAAACATGGATTGCAAGTGCCTTTTCTCGAACTAGGGTTTTAAGACTGAGTTTCTGTGCTTTATCAATTATTATTATTATTATTATTATTATTATTATTATTATTAATTACTTTTTTAAGACTGGGTCTTGTTTTATAGTCCGGGTAGCCTGCAACTCACTTGATGTCCAGGTTGGCCTGGAATTCAGAGAGCTTGCTGTATTAGCTTCTGTAAGGTTGAAACCTTAGACATCAAGCATTATAACCTTTTCAAAATTTATATATGGCAGACCCTGTTTCTTGGGACCTTTCTATCATTTTATCTTTTCAGTACTGGAGGGTCAAACCCAGGACCTTACCAAATGGGATAGGCAGTCTATCTCCTGGAGACCTTATTTCCTTTATGCTGTGCTTAAAAAGATCTAGACTTCATCTAAATGAAAGTGCTATGTTATTTTTTTGTAAAAGACTGTTTGGACTAAAGGTATCAAAAGAAAACTAGGGAAATATTCTGAGGCAAAAAGAATAAGCTCACTGTCGTAGACACAATGCATTACTGTCATTTTGCTTGACATTCTTTTTGTCAGTGCCAGCCTTCTGAGAAAACTCTACGCATGAAGCTGTAGTCAGCTGAAGAGAACTCAACCCAAAAGATGTTCACCGTGGTAACTTTGCCTCAAACTATCGAGACTCCCTTCTAATGAACCCTAGAGACAAGAGGCTTAAGGAAAAGAGACATCCCCGTTCCCTACGGCATGGTACCTTCCCAGATCGAATGCTTTGCCAGCTGCTTTCTCGTAACCACTCCTTCCGTTAAGGATTCATTAAGTTTGCACTTGGCCTTCTCCCAACCGTTCTTGTACTGCCTTTGGTCAATAACCATTCATCAAGAATTTGTTTGCTGTGAGCCTCTGGAATAGGCCCTTCCTCTGCCCCTTGCCCAAGTGCAATCAGAAGAATTTCCTCCTAAGAATGTACATGAACATTGTGTCTCTTTGTAAATGTGTTTGCCCAGGGCTGTGCAGGTCTGCTTCTTCGCAATTGTCTCCCTGTTCTTTCTCATTGTGGCGAACAGCTTCTGGAGTAGGTTTTCAGCTCAAATGCAGGATAATAATTTAAAATAGAAGTGGATATCAAAATTTATATTTTAAAATGTTAGGTAAGACACACTAAAAAATTCTGTGTATAGAGTTCAAATCTAAGTGTAGACTTAATTTGTTAAATCAAAAAATACTAGCCTAGCGATCACTGGAAAGTTCATCTATTAAGTAGGATCATTTTAGATGTGTTGGCAAAATGGTCAAGGGAGCCACAATCACTACACTTCTTTTAAATATCTAGTAAGGAAACCAAATATTTGGCAAGAAATTTTCTTGAGGTCCCCAACCTTCAGGATGGTGGTCATCAGCTTTCTCTCATGTTAAAAAGTTAAAAAAAGATTTTGAGTTTCTTGACTCTGTGTGTAGCATCTGATGAAAAATTACTTATTCTTGATCAAAAACGCATGCTGTTAGCAAAACTGAATGCTTTTGCAACAAAAAGTAACTGGCACACAAAACAAATGTTATTCCAATAAGGTCGGCGTAGCAGGTGATTCACATGTATATTAGCAAAAGACCAACAGACACTTAAAACAATTCTTTGTTAATGATGTGGGACAATCCTTCTGCACACTGTGAATATGTCTTATTCTCATTGGTTAATAAAGAAGCTAAACTGCCCAATAGCAATGTGGGATAAAATTAAGCAGGACAATCAAACTGAGGATACTGGGATGAAGAAGGGCAGAGTCAATAGATATGTCACCCAGCCAGTCGCCAAAGAAGCAGGACATGTCAAAAATGAGGTAACAAGTCATGAGCCACTTGGTGAGGCATAGATAAGATATGCATTAATTTAAGTACAAGAATTAGCTATTAACAAGCCTGAGCTATCGGCCAATCATTTATAAGTAATATAAAGGTTATTTGGAAGGAGGTTTTGAGACAGGAAAACTCCACTTACATAACTTATTATAGAAGTGGAAACTTTATTGGGCAGTGACTATAATAGGTATTCATAATTTTTTTAGTATTCTTTTGTAGTCCACTTGTAGATAGCACTTGACTGGGGGAGATGGAGGTAGAGACTAAGCCCAGAGATGAATGCTGGGTAAATGCTTCACCACTACTTATATTTGTAATAGTCTTACTCCCAAATATTGAATCTATTAAAAAAACTGTGAGAATCAGGCACTAAGTGATAAATTTTGTTATAACTTATTCAATGAGAAATATAATTATTTTATGTGGCTAGGTGAAGAATATCATCATCTAGTGAATTTATTAATAACCTTATTACTGCTGAAATACAGTAGGACCAAAGTTCAAATGAAACAATGATTACTAGCCCCAAACACTTTAATTTTTTAAAACATCATGATTTTCAGCGATAAAATATGTCTGTAAAAGCAAAGTACCAACTATCACCAAACATTAGTAAATTTGCAATTGAAGGATAAAATAATTAGGAGCAGCTCATGTCCCAGAACTCTAATCAACTGGATCTGTAAATTTATAACTGTATTATTATTAGGATCTCTCTACTTATGGTACACAGAACACTGATAGCCACAAAGGTAAACATTAGGAGCAGATATGAGTCCATTGTCGTCTTTTTTGTGATCAGTTACAATGAAAACATCTCTTACACTTTAGGCTTTCACTATGAATAATGCATTAACAACTTGTCATTGAGAACTCTATGTCATTCTGTGGTCCTATCATGTTTCCTTTTTTTATGTGACATAAACTTACAGAGTAAAAAAAAATGTGTATTAGACTTTGTGTTAAGTCCATAGTTATTCCTCAAGACCTAGCAATACCACTTTTGGGTATATATCCAAAGGATGCTTAATCGTGCCACAAGGGCATGTGCTCAGCTATGTTCATAGCAGCATTGTTTGCCATAGTCAGAACCAGGAAACAACCTAAATTCCCCTTGACCAAAAAATGGATAAGAAAAACGTGGTACAATTACCCAATGGAGTAGTACACAGCAGAAAAAAATAATGACATCTTAAAATTCTCAGGCAAATGGATGGACCAAGAAAACATCATATTGAGTGAGGTAACCCAGACCCAGAAAGACAATTATCATATGTACTCACTCCTAAGTAGTTTTTCAACATAAAGCAAAGGAAATCAGAGTTGTTTTGATTTTTATTTCTCTGATGGCTAAGGATGTTGAGTATTTCCTTAAGTGTTTTTCAGCCATTTTAGACTCCTCTCTTGAGGGTTCTCTGTTTAGGTCTATACTCCATTATTTTTATTGGATTATTTGTTCTTTTGATGACCATTTTTTTTTTTAGTTCTTTGTATATCTTGGGGATCAGTCTTCTGTCTGATGTGGGGTTGGTGAAGATCTTTTCCCATTCTGTAAACTGCCATTTTATTTTGTTGACCATTTTCTTTGCTTTATAGAAGGTTTTCAGTTTCAGGAGGTCCATTTATTAATTGTTTCTCTCAGTGTCTCTGTGCTACTGGGGTTATATTTAGGAAGTGGTCTCCTATGCCAATGCATTCAAGTGTACTTCCCACTTTCTCTTCTATGAGGATCAGGGTGTCTGGCTGTATGTTGAGGTCTTTAATCCATTTAAACTTGAGTTTTGTGCATAGTGATAGGTATGGATGTATTTTCATTCTTCTACATGATTATATTCAGTTATACCAGCACCATTTGTTAAATATGCTTTTTTTCTATTTTATATTTCTTGCTTCTTTGTCAAAAGTTCAATATGTCATTGTTTCATACCAGTGAGTAGTACCCGATTGTGTCAATGTACCACATTTTCTTTATATATTCTTTGGTTGAAGGACATTTTGGTTGTTTCCCGGTTCTGGCTATCACAAATAATGTGGCTATGAACATGGTTTAACAAATGTCTTTGTTGTATGATTGAGAATTTTGGGGGTATACTATGCTATTGCTGGATCCTGAGGTAGGTTGGTTCCCAATTTTCAAAGAAACTGACATACTCATTTCCAGAATGGTTTTACAAGTTTAGATTCCCACCAGCAATAGAGGGGTGTTCCCCTTCACATTCTCTCCATCATAAGTTATCATGGGTGATTTTGATCTTAGCCATTCTGACTGGTGTTAAAATGGTGTCTCAGAATCGTTTTGATTTACATAGAAGGGGAAATAGACAAGATGTCCTGAGAAAATTGGGAGCATGGGGGTGGGGGAACAAGGGAGGGCAGAAGGGGAGGAGTAGGGGAGAAGGGGGGGGGAGAACTTGAGAGAACAGTGGGGTCAAGATAGGGGAAAGACAGAGACAGAGAGCAAGAAAAGAAATATCTTGATTGAGGGAGCCATTGTGGGGTTAACAAGAAACCTGGCGCTAGAGAAATTCCTAGGAATCTATACTGATGTCTACAGCCAAGACCCTAAGCAATAGAGGAGAGGGTTCCTGAACTGCCTTTGCTATGTATTGAGATTGATGACTATCATAAATGTCACCATAGAACCTTCATTAAGCAACTGAGGCAAACAGAGGCAGAGCCTCACAGCAGAGCACTGGGTTGAGCTTCTAAAATCCAGTCAAAGAGTAGGAGGAGTGAGAATATGATCAAAGAGGTCAAGACCATGATGGGTACAACCACTGGAACAACTTATCTGAGCTAATGGGCATTCAGCAACTCTAGCTGGATAGGGAAGGGACCAGCATAGGACCAAAGTAGGCCCTCTGAATGTGGGTAACAGACGTATGGCTAGGGTAAACTGCAGAGCCACTGGCAACAGCACCAGAATTTATCCCTACTGCTTGTACTGGCTTTTTGGAACCAATTTTTCCAACCATCTTTGAATGGATACCTTACTAAGCCTAGATATGTTTGGTCCTTGCTCAAAGCAATATGCCTTACCCTCTCTGAGGAGTGGATGGGGGCATTGTCGGGGGAATATGAAGATAACAAAAGGAGGGGGGAGTGGGAACTGAGATTGGTATGTAAAATTAAAAAGTTTGTTTTCTTTTTTTTAAACAAATTAAATAACAGTAAAATAAATAAATGAATAAATAATGACTGGATACAATAGTCACTTTCCTTTGTACTGTGGCAAAATTCCTAGCTAAGGCCACTTAAGGGGGAAGGGTTTGTTTTGGATTACAGTTGGATGATGGAAGCCATCATAAAGAAGGCTTGGCCACAGGAGGGTGGCACAGCTGGTCACCAGTCTAGGAAGCCAATTCATTGGATTATGCTGCCCATTTTTAGGGTTTTCTTCTCATCTCCGTTAATCCAACCTATTAGCTCCCTTACATCAAAGTATGTTCACTAGTTGTTTCTGTCAACAACATAGAGTCCTTGATATAGAGATCATCTAGTGAAAAAGGGGCTCTCTGAGACTGGTGAGATTAGTGTAAGGGCATGAGTGTGAGACATCTTGATTTCATATTGTATGGGTGTCAGGTACACTGTGGGCAGTACCTCCCCTAGGTAAGTGGGTCTGGACAATATGGCAAAGTTAGTTAGCCATGAGCTAAATGCACTAGTCAAGAAGCAGCCTTCCTTCAATTTTTTTTGCTCCAGGTTTCTTCCTGGAACTCCAGCCTTTCCTCAGCAATGATAGTTACTTAAAAATG
>NC_022028.1:26588949-26595798 GCF_000317375.1 Microtus ochrogaster | reverse complement strand
TTTTAAACATAAAACAAAGAAAACCAGCCCACAAATCACAATCCCAGAGAACCTAGACAACAATGAGGACCCTAAGAGTGACATACATAGACCTAATCTACATGGGTAGTAGAAAATGACAAGATCTCCTGAGTAAATTGGGAGTACGGGGACCTAGGGATAGGATTGATGGGGAGGGGAGAGGCAGGTATAGGAGCAGAGAAAAATGTAGAACTAAACAAAAATCAATAAAAAAAATGAGCCAACCTTATATGTAGAACTTCCATAAAGGCTGAGTGTTCTGAAGGTACACATACAACATCAATACAAAACAAGGAATGTACAAAAAGTGCTCAAAAATGTAACTATCTATATTGGTGACCATGTATATTATTATCATGAGATTTTTCTCCGTGAAAGTGGAATAAAGACAGTAATCATGACAAAAAAAAAAAAAAAAAAAAATCAAAATGGAAGCTTAAATAAATGTTTTCTTCCGGTTTCTTTGGGTCAGACTATTTATCACAGTAAAAGCAAAACAAAGTGGGCCCCAAGCCTAAAGATTTGTCTCCTAGCTGAGACACATTTGTCTCCTAGGTTCCTGTCATGTTGACAATCATGTTAATCATTACACTGGGTGAGTAAATTATAATGAATGAGATGTTATTTCAGCTTATGATTCTAGTCAAAAGTTAGAGTGCCACGGGGCTGATGTTTTTATTGCTGCCAAGGTCTTACCATGAAGCTGTGTTGATGGACAGAAAATACATGGGAGACTTGGAAATACTGGCAGTTAAAGGGGACATATCCTTGTGGTGCCATAACAATTCATCAAACAAGGCATAAATTAATCTACTCCTAACATTATCATCTGAGTCTTAATAATCTTCAAATGGGGCAAATGGGGCTTAAACTTCAACATGTGATTTTTGTGTGGCAAAGAATATTGAAATCACAGCAGAATATAAGACAGTACGTGGTATTGGATTTTCTAGAGGAAAAGAACTAATAGAATATATATTATAAAGAAATTTATTAGATCAGCTTACACAATACAGTCTAGGGAGTCCAACAATAGCTTTCTCACAGTGTATAAGCCAAAACATAGTAGCAGCTCAGATTGTGGTGCTGGTTGCCTCATCAGCCCGAATCTGGTATTCAAGGTTTGGGAGAGTCTTGGTTAGCAGTTGGTCTTCACTCCACATTGGAAAGCCAAGGAAATGAGGCTCTAATTACAGTGAAGAATGACAGCAGATAGCACCACAACAGCAACAGATTAGATCATGTGGGATTTCCCTCTAATGCTGTGACTACCATTAATTGAATAAAGAAACTGCTTTGGACACGTAGCAGAGCAAAACTTAGTCATGCTGGGTTATGGCAGGCTCTAAACCCAGTGATACATGTTCTTAGGGGGAGAAAAGAACGCACAGAGATGAGAGTGGACTGAGCAGGTTGAAGGGACATGGCCATCAAAGACAAGCAACTGGAGACAGAAGATACTGCAAGAGTCGAGGGAGAATTCGGGGAGCACAGCCCGCAGTTCATCAACCTCATCCCAGACAGTGGCTTCCCAGAGTGCCAGAAAATATCTTTCTGTGTTTTTCAGCTGACAAGCTCGTCAAAAGTAATTTTCACAGCCCCAAGAGACCAATACAACTGGGAAGAGATGTAAGGAAAACTCAAAAAATAGAACCTAGATCCCGGTGTGGTCATCTGCTACTTTAATCTCAGCACCATGGAAGCAAAGGCAGACAGATCTTCAAGAGTTCAAGGCTAGTTTGGTCAACACAGTGAGTTCCAGGCCATCCAGGACTATATATTGGGACTCTATCTTTTACACATATGTGTATATACATACTCATATACACACAAAAAGATAAAGATGCATATTTATGGAAATTAAACATTATACACTTACATATATAGACATATTTGCATACAAATTATTTAAATATGCTGTAATACATTAATAGCAAGATAGTTGTTATTAGAAAACTATACTATATAATGCTAAATATAATAGATATATTAATTATAAATATATGAAGCATTTATTTTTATAATATATATTAAACTTTGTATTAAATGTCTAGCAAACATTTTGTGACTATAGCTAATACATTAAGACATAATTATAGCATAGAAGATGCTGTAATTTCTAATTTAAAGACTTCTGCGCATATATGTAAGACTATAGTTATACAGATTTACTATAATTCTTTTATTGTTTGCTTTTTTAACCCTGGGAATGTTTGTATGTCTATATATGGGTATGTAGACAGCTGTGCCTGTGGATGAGGGCATTGGATCCCCTGGAGCTGGAGTTGCCAGTTACTGTGAGTGCTAATATCAAAACTAGGCCCCTTGGAAGAACAGCATACTCCCTTAACCTCTGGCCTGTTTCTCTAGCTCCTGCAGTATTGTTGACAGTTGTGAGCATTGTCCTAAGTGGGGGCTGCCAGTGCCTTGTTATTCCATTTGATAGTGAGCCTTGGTCTGCAAGTGATTCTTTAAAGCCTGTCCCTGGATTGTAGGACATAGTTCTTCCAAGTAACAGAGACACCTGAGTTGCAACAATTTGTTAACAGTTTTCAAATCAAAAACTGTGACAAATACTGGTCTAAAGTGATGACACCGAAGTAGTAACTTTGAGTAACCAAGGTATCACAGAGGCAGTCAACCTAAAAGGTTTTTGGTTTGCTCTGTAATTTTTATAAATGGTGTAAATAGAGCGGAGCATCTCTCTAGCATCCAAACCAGGAATAACACACTGTGAATGAGGGATACGGACATACCTTTGGCACCATTGTGGAAGGTGGTGTGAATTCATGCTCTCAGGGGTGGCCACAGGTAGAGCCTAACATCATCTTCCTGATTCACAGCATCCTTTGGCTCCTACCAGAGAGTGTAATGAAAGTGAGCAAGGACATTCCACTGGCAAGTCCTGCTGTTTTTATTGCCATCTGCAGTAGCTTCATAGAGTGTTGGAAGCTGGATCTCATTCACACAGAGTGTCCCTCAGCAGACAGATTCATGCTTTGGTCTATGGAAGTGTGGGTTTTACTTGGACCTGTCTCTGCTGAATAGAGACCCTAGAGCAAATTGTACTATGGATATTTCATTTAGCATAAGGACTACACAAATCTGTATATAGACTGATTTCACAGAGGTAACTTGGGCAGAAAAAAGGTTATTTCAGTAGATAACTCTGGGCTGGGCCAAACTGACAACTGGTGGGGTGGTGGTGGCATGTGCCTTTAATCCCAACACTTGGAAAGCAGAAGCAGATAGATCTTTGTGAGTTCAAGGCCAGCCTGGTTCACAAGAGCTCATTCCAGGACATCTAGAACCATTACACAGAGAAACCCTATCTCAAAAACAAAACAAACAAACAAGAAAAAAACAAAACAGAATAAAGCAAACTGACAGCCAGCTGAAGCTATGTAAGTGACCATGCTTATGGAAACTGAACTTTTAATGGTAAGCTTCCTACAACTCTTTGTCCACCTGGCTCTTCCCTGAATTCAGAGCAGAACTCTAGAATAGTTCACAGACTTGCAGTGATGAAGACAACAGTCTACATGAGCTGTGTCATCTCTAGAAGTTGGGTTTCTAAATGGTAAAGAGAATTCAAGCATGTCCCTACGCCCAGACTCTTGCGTGCTAAAACTAGTGACCTTGGACCTAGGTGCTCCACATGATGAAAAATGTGGGAGCTACCAATGATGCTGGATTGTGTGATTCCATTGAGTTATGAAAATGAAGTTTGAGTATCTCCTTGAAGCTTATTATAACATTCCAAAATAGGGAAAGAAATGGGATTATTAGTGCTTCCCCTTGACAATGGATGCCCTTCCCTTCCTTATATATTCTTGGAGTGATTATTATGTCTGAAAGAGAGCCCTGTAAAATGACCCCTGACACCTATGACACTCTTAGGTATTAAGAAGAATCTGTGATCTGCTTTCTCCTGCTTACAAATGGTTCATTGGGTACCCACACGCTGAGCTTTCTTAGTCTCTTGGATGAGCAGATGAGTCCTGCATGGGCATTTCCTTTCACTGAGGCAATTGATAGGGAGACTTCAGCAGGTCTCTGGCTAAGGTCTTCTAGTTCTGCATTTATTTGTTCTCACTATGCATAGGATGAACCAGGAGAGACTGTATACCAGGCTTTGGCTTTGGCAGGTGCTTCTTTTAAAGTTAAACTGCAAACCTACTTCTCACAAACTCCCCCAATTATTCTCCTTCCCTATCTTTTCTAGGTCTCAGCTTCCTCTTACCCTTATGACCTCCGCAATTCCATTATGGTTATAGGTTTCTAATGTCTCCCTAACAGCTTCCACTCAGCAAGGGGTGAAAAAAATGGACCATGTTGTAGCTAACAACGTGGTAGCGAACTCCCCGGATTGAAGAGTTAGTCTGTGTGTTTTGGTTCCCACAGAGATCGCTCCTAACTCATCATGAGACTCAGCAGCAGAAACCTGGACACCCTTACCAGCAGCCACATTTGTGAGCATCCAATTAGGGGTGAGACACTCTGCAAGCAAATTACATGCGCCCAGCACCTGTGCAGAGCCAGGGCCTTGCCTCAGCACTTCTCACAATTAGCAGAGGGCAGTTTCTTCCGAGGGGTGTAGACAGTTGGAGTGAGGAGCAATTCTCCCGCAACGAGCGACGCAAGACAGCT
Source organism: Microtus ochrogaster (assembly GCF_000317375.1). NCBI lineage: Eukaryota > Metazoa > Chordata > Mammalia > Rodentia > Cricetidae > Microtus > Microtus ochrogaster. The sequence goes on along the minus strand of NC_022028.1, from coordinate 26,591,127 downwards.
GGTGACTGTGCCGGCAACAGCACAGCCGCAGTGTGGGTGCCCATAAAAACGCACGGCGATGGTCCCCATCTAGGGCAGCTTGTCTGCTCTCGCCTCTCTTCAGAGTCTCAAGGGACTGCACGACTTCCACCCGGTTCCTTTGGCAATTCTTCCAGCAGAGAGGCACAATGAGTGCCCTTCCGCAGCTGCTTTTCTTGCTCACTTTCCATGTCCCTTCCTAGGATAGAGTTCTAGTAAGTACCCATTGCGATTCATGTTAATTCTAGTGTACACTGATTAATTTAGAAGTTTCTGGAGGGCAAACAGGTTGGGAGAAACATTTACTTTCCGAGAAACCATGAAGGCCATGCTGGTTAAGACCTTGTAAGTTTGATTGTTCTAGAATAATGCATTGAGAGACACTAAAGAAGATGCCTCTGTGTGTCAAAGCATCCTAGAAATAGGAAACAAGTTTCCAGATGGTTCTGTTAAGGGCCCAGTGGCTCCATAGGATAATACATGAGGTATATTCAGATTACAGTTTTGAAGGGTCACTGATTATGCTACCAGGTTCCTCAGCAGTTACATGCTAAGTGGATTTTTAAGCTATTTCCAGGTCTCATAGTGACTAGTGTAGAATTAGTTAGGTTTTGTAAGGCAATAGAGTATCTAGTTTTAGTTTTTGTTACTTCATCCAAATGAAATGTAGTCCTCGTGTGTTTTAAATTTCACTGAAAAATTTTTCATACTGTTGATTCTGATCACACTTTCCCCTTTCCAATGTCATGGCTTCTTTAAAAGACAGTGACATGTGGCCAATAAAACTGGACAAATGTTTTGTTCCTCAATACTCAAACCAGTTAGGAAATTGTCGGCTTTATGGTTGCCCTTCTCTAACAATCCCATATGGTCAAAGGTCCTCAGAATTGATTGTCCTAAAATCTTTTGGGAATCACAGTCTACCATATGCAGTTTATATAAGGTCAGGGATGCTTCTCTATGATGCTTCTTCTCATGTGGCCTTCAACTCCTTTGGGAGATAGAAATTCCACTTCCAAGAAGCTAAGTAGTATGAATGCCCTTCCTCATGTCCAACATCATACTGATTACAATACCCAGTACATTGCTTTAACTGATTTTGAGTATGTATACTGAAGAAAGAATGCTAGCCCATTCTTAACGAAAATTTTTAATCCTGGACATCAGACGAAAACAGCAATAACTGCAACTCTATATTATATTCTAGCATCTGTTATGTCATCTGATTATGATATGTAGGCCCAATTTCTTTGATAGACTCTAATCAAACTGTAGTCAGCAAATATTTTGAAATCTTAAGTCCACAGACAGGCATAGTACTGTGCAGAGCCAATGAAGCCTTGAGTAAATGTGTATTGTTGACATAGCAATGGTCAGGTCAAGGACCAAATTCTGAAACCTATGGAAATTTGCCAATGCCTTCCCTCCCTGGGGTGAGACTGAGAGAGAGAGAAAAGCCTATTCTGGTCCTATTGCAAAAATTGACACTGTCTGCAAGTCCAAGTTTTAGGAATGATTGACTTTTGCATGCAAACTTAGCAACTGCAACTTCCTTCTTCCTGGTGACAGTGCTATGAGAATGTTCAACTTCAGTGACCCCTCCCCAACTCAGAGACTAGCTATTCCCCTCTCTGTGCTATACATAATAAACTTATTGCGATTCCTGGTTGTCGGATAAAAAGTGCATGTCATCAGAGAATGCAAAGCCCACCCCTTACTGGTTTTCTGTTACAAGCACTCTGTTGGGTTGCCATCTGTCCTTAGTCACTTTGGGGGGGGTGACTTCTGCTGCCATCCAGCTACAGTGCATACATTCCAGGGTAGGGATGTAAAGATTATAAATGTTAGGCAGGAGGAACAGAGATAAGAGAAGGAACAGAGAAACACAGGAGAGTAACAGGAGGACACCTCAGCAATACTGAAAGATGAATTCACCCGCATTCATTTTCCATACACTCTTATACCGCAATACAAAATGGTGGAGAGGAAGGCAAATGACTGCCTTAACATGACACAAAGGACGATCAGAACGGTTACTTGCTTCACTACTTGAGACATCAAGCCATTACTTCCTGAGTAAAGGTATTTGATATTTGAGGTAGGAATATGCAGTGAACACACACTAGACCAAGTATCCTGTAGGCAGCCTATGCCAAACCT
>NC_022028.1:26586959-26587709 GCF_000317375.1 Microtus ochrogaster | reverse complement strand
ATTGATATATGACACTCCCACATCAGATGTGCACACCTATGTGCTCTCTCACACATGAATACATACCCACATACATATAAACACACCAAGAAAGAAAGAGAAAAGGTTTATTGACCCACAACACATTGTGGGAGGTGCCTCTAAGGCTATATGCAATTCACCAGCCACTAAAGAGCCTATGGTCACTACTGTGAGTATTATCATGGACTTTCCATTGTGTTTCCAATGAATTGCCAGTATGATTGTCAGGAGTGTTTTATCCCAGTGATTGTCAGCAAAGGACAAAGAAGGAGCACATTTGAAAGAATATTCAATGATCTGTTTTACCCTGGAATCAGTGACCAGAAGTTGGTCATATAACATCACTGGGCAGTAACGTGTTCTGGAAAAAAAATCTCTGTTTGGGTCACCATGATTCTGAATCAAATTCATGTATAATGGGAAGAAATCATGCATTTTGAAAAGAATTTCTATTAAAAATTGCAATGTTTCCTTCAGAATGCTTTCATTTTGATTTTTATTGACTTGATTAAATTGTGATTTGTAATTAAATTTTATATCAATAAATAACAAGTAATTCACTTAAATATTACTTTTTCAATAGTATCATTAAATGTCTTGATACATAATTTCCTTTTTAAGTAATAAGTGATTGCAGAAAATTTATGTCTTAAGATCATTTTATCTTTAAATAATAATAAACATCTATAAATGATAGTCTATGCTCTTATCAATAGAGGGATTGAGAGA
>NC_022028.1:26583446-26586607 GCF_000317375.1 Microtus ochrogaster | reverse complement strand
TTTGCTATTCAAACATATAATAATTATTCCCAGCATAATAACTCTAATAATTCCCAGCATGTCCTATCTTATTATTTGGTTTTACACTTCCATAAGTTCAAACCCATCATTCAGAACTTGCAATATGAATGCTTCAGCAGGCATTTCACAGATTCATATTCATCAGAGGTCACAGATCTGGTGTACACCCTAAGAGGCTACATTCATAAATACAAGTCTCAGCTCTAGTTGTCAGGGCCTTTAAACTATTATAGGGAAATAAGGCAAATGAAGCAACTGAGTCATGAAAATTTTTAACTTTGAAATAACTTGTTAAAATGCATAGCTATAAATTTCCTATGGTTCATTGTCTCATTTGAAAAAATATCCATACGAGTACAGCATTGAAATGCTCTGCAAGGAAGAGTTCCCCACATCTCAGATGTCAGTCTGCCTGTGTACTGTCTTGACCCTCCATAGAAATCATTTACCCAAGCCCCCAGCCCTCAACACCCTTTTCCTTCCCTACTACTCCCCCTCATTACTCTTACAATATTCTTCGTCCCACATCTTCTGGGCACTGTTTTCCAAGTCCTTGAATGCCCCAGGACACCAAGACAGCATCCATCTCTACTGATGATTCTGGTGACTTTTCACTATTCTCTGCTTCCTAAAGGTGGTACCATCTTTCTGTGTGTCCCCGCTGGTGGTTCAGGAATTCTAACCCTTTATCCCGTGTAGAAAATACTCAAACCACACCCCAATGATATCACAAAACAAAACTAGACTTTGACTGAGGATGTGGAAGCCAAATCAGATCTGAAGTTGGAAGTTCTAGATTAAGAATCAAAGAGAGATACTAAAGAACAATTTAAGGATGAGAACCAATCCAGGGAGACAAAGAGGACAATAAAGAAGGTGGATTGGAGTGGAGTGGAGTAAAAGAAACCCATGGAGGCTAAGTTGAGACATTCCCCTCTTTCAAAACCGTACATCATCCATGATTGATGATACTAAGAAGTCAGGAAGCCCATTGCCAAACATTCTAAAGAGATGACTTAGAAGGTAATGGTACTGACCATTGAATGCTGACGTTGTGAGTTAAGACCCTGGAGCTTATACAAAGATAAAAGTAGAGAACACAAAGTTGTTCTCCTAACTGCACATGTGCCCCATAATAGACATGTGATCATGTAGACACACACGCACAAATACAACCATTTAATATCATCACAAAGCAGCTATTTCAGAATCAAATTGTCCCTATGAAGAAGCTATACACAAAAAAAATCTTACCTCTCCCACTGTCCAAAATATTTGTCAGGAAGAAAGAAGTATTCACAGAGAATAAAATTTTACTTGAGGAAACAGCCATATTAAAACAAGGCTGCTGTAATGCTTGACTCTTAAGTGGTTTTTAAAGGGACATGTACTTACTTAATTTAATTTATGAAAGACCTTGGCATACTGACTCAGAGATGTAAAAATTGAGCTTATTCTAGCTTAGCTGAAAGCATTGATCACAGACAAGCCTTCCTTGGAGCTTGTATCTCTAACAGTTCAATAGGATGGTACAAAGGTCTATTTTTACTTGCATTGTTTCATAAAATGTTTTCATAAATGCTTACTTATAGTTATTTGGATTTAAATAATATTCATGAACAGAAGAATCCTGCAATTAATTCACTATATTTTCTCATTATTTTTAGTGTTTTATTTTGAAGTAGTGTACCTATTTATAAAATTCAGCAGAAATAAATAGATAAAATATTTTCACTCGCAGCATGAGTAGCATGACAAGGTACAGATTATCTACTTGGCTCATAAGCTGTCCTTCTATTAGACTTTACTGCCCTTTTGCCTTCTTATTTGATATTATTGGTGTTGACATATTAAATAAGAACTTCCCCCTCATTCCTTCTCATCCTTCTGTGCCTTGTTTCTTTCTGTTTCTTTGATGATGGCAAAGCAAGGCACTGATGAATGTCATCAAGAGTCATTTTATTGCTATTGTTCATTTAGCAGAACAATAGTATTTGGCTTTATCCTAGATGTATAGCCTAGCCAGGCTTAGGTCCTTGGATTCCCAAGCAGTATCAGATATGGGCTCCTTCTCAAAAGATGAGCCGGAGGTCCATTCAGTGAGTGGTTGTTTACTGCCATGAGTGTGCCACTGTTGCTCCAGCATATTCTAGAGGCAAATCTCCACATTACATTCCAAAGTGGCTGATCTACTTTACATTCTGATCAGCAAAATAGTCTCCTTTACTGTGAATAAATATATTTTAAAATGTCTCATTTTGCAGCAAAGGTTCTAACAAAATTATAATGGTTCTATAACTCTTGTGTATAGTTATTTCATTTATGGATGTTTTCATTATCTGAATTCTCCAGGAGTCTGTCATTGTCATTTTGTTTTTCTAATTTCTACTTCTGGTGACTAAATCCCTTGCAAGTTTTGTAGTATTAGTGTACTCAAAATTTTCTTTTTAGCTAGGTGTATATATGTATGTCTGTGTAAATTTATGTGTACAAGAACCCACAGAAGTCAGGGAGTGGTAGATTTCTTCAAACTGGAATTATAGGAAATTGTGAGCTACTTGACCAGGGTTCTGTGCTGAGGTACAACACATGGGAAGGGTACACAAGGATTTTAACAGTGTAATAAAGAATCAGAACCTCAAGCAAACAGTTCAAAGAAGGGATCAGATATCAAGAGGTGGATTGGGATAGTGAGGGCTGCATTCCAGGCACTAGAAAAAGTTTGGTCAGCAAAAGAAATAACAATAACAACACAATTACAAGTATATGAGCCACTTGTCTTGAGCTGTCTTCTTTATAATCCTGAAACCTGGACAATGAAACACTTCTCAGAACAGCAGCTGAAAGTGTTTGATATGGCTTATCTCAGGAGGATTCTAGGTATCACATTAAGAGATAGGCTATGCAACAATGACATTAAGAAACATTTTCATCTGCAGAAGGAAGTAAACTGTAGGATACAGCAATGTTGCTTGAGACACTTCAGCCATGTTATGATAATGAATGATGGCGCATACCTGAAGATAGCACTGCATGGAGAAGTGCCTGAAATAAGACAAAGAGGAACACATTGGAAAAATAGCAGAAAGGAAGACTGTGGAACCTTGGGTACAACAATAACACAAGCATCTAGAACTGCC
>NC_022028.1:26570345-26583271 GCF_000317375.1 Microtus ochrogaster | reverse complement strand
TTTGGTATACCTTTTTAAAGTAGTAAGTTCACTTGGAGTTATTCTGGGAGCATTGTGAAGGCTCGAATTGAGGTTGCTTACATCTAGAAAGAATCTTAGTAATTTTACCATATACCATCTGATCTGCAGCCTCATAGGCTTCATCTCCACTTGTGTGCTCCAACTGTGTTTGCAGAATCAGGGCACACCTTTCCATTTCCTCCTGGAAGTGCCATTGTCCCTACTGTTATCTCATGGTTGCTGTGCTGTCTCCCCTCCTTTCTTCCTTATCATCCTCATCTTCATTTCTATCTTCATCTGTTTTTCTTCCCCTGCTCCCAATTTTATTCATCCTTGCTCTATTTTTGGCCCTTAGAAATTGTCCATGAGGACATAACCAGGGAATTCCATCCAAAGTAAATATCAATGTTCACCTAAAGACTTAAGCCAGTGAAAGCAACCATATTCATAATGGACAGAAGCTGAAACAGTTCAATGTTCAACAGCACTGCCTAGGTCAAGGTCTTGTACTCATTTGTAATCCAAGCACTGTGATTCCTACCTACAAGTGAGGTAGGAAGGTAACCATTGCAGGCCAGGCTGAGCAATGTAAGGTCTCACAAACAGAAACAAAAAAACATCAGATGGTGATATTTTCTAGGGACAGATTCTAAACAATAATGAAACATAATTGGCAATTGATCAATGCCTCAGAGACATAATGTCATGGAGTGCTATAAATATAGTCTGTTCATATTAATTCTCCTCTGTGTGATACGACAGTAGTAAGAGATAGTTTTCATTACTATCTGTCCACTGCTGACAGGCAGCTGCCCAGGTCTACAAACACATTAAATCCACTCAACTTTCCTCAAAGGAGTCACACATTCTTTATATAAATGTGCCTTGGTGAAAGTTCTGGTTAAATATCTAGATAAGTTATAGTTACATAGTTAATATAATAGTTATATAGTTGATAAGTTATAGTTAAATAAACTGTAATTTAGAGCCCATCAGTATTTTATAAAATTGTATATATTTGCTTAAGATAGTTAAGACGAAAGATGAACAAAATATATATTTGCAACCCAAGACTAAGTTGAAACGATGAACCACAGAACTCTAGAACCTATTGGCCATCCCTAATGAGAGTGGATCCTGTCCTACTACCATTTCCTTTTTTGCGTCCATTCTAGACTCCTTTAAACAGAGTGCCCATGGGGGCCTGAGTGCTTTCAGTGTCTAGAAATGAGAGAAGACTCATTTTGGTGCGCTCAGAAAGGTGTCTTTGCCTTCAGCCTCCCACAGGAGCCTCATGAAGCCCTGCTTGCACACATTCCTTATATTTACCATTGCTTAACCACCTTGGAAGCTGAGTTCATTAGGATCCCATCTGTTCACTGTGCATAACAGGAGGCACATCATTCATTTACTTTGTATGAAGAACTTCTTTCAAATTCTTGCTCTTTCACTTTGGATTCTACACTTAAAAAACAAGCGTAAGGCAACGACAGAAAAGCAATCTCTAAGTACCCACACAATTACATAAATACATGAACTAAGGTAAGATTTGGAAAGGAAGTCTGTTGCCTGTCAGGAAAGCTGTGTGATAAGTCTAGGAAAGGATGAACAAAAATATAGATAACTGATACAAATGGTTGACATGATGGAAACCAAGTTGATTACTATTAGATTGGTGCAAAAACTAATTGCAGTTTTTACATTCTTGAAACTTGCCTTTGATACCAAAACGCTTTCTTGGAAAATGTGGTTATGCCATCTATCATTTCTCATTTTACATGTTTCATTGTGTTTGTTTTGTTGTGTTTTTGTGTGTTTGTTTTGGTTTTTATTTTGTTAGTTACATTTGCCTTAGTTTGCTTTCCATTGCTATAATAAAATGCCGTGATTCAAAGTATCTTAGAGGGTACAAGGTTTATATTGCCTTCCAGCTTATACACCACCATGAAATAATTCAAGGAAGATACTCAGAGCAAGAACCTGGAGGCAAGGACTGAAACAGAGACTATGGAGACACATTGCTTACTAACTTGTTATTCATGGTCTGCTCGGATTTCGCTCTTATACAACTCAAGACTACTTGCTCGGAGATATGTCACCCACAGCGGTCTGAAACCTCAGACAACAGTATAACAAGGAAACGTTCCCACAGATTTGTCCACAGGCCAATCTGATAGGAACAATTCCTAATTTTAGTTTCATTCTTCCCACATGATAATCGCCTGTGCCCAGTTCACAAAAAAAGCTGATCAGCCACTGTAATTTTCTGTTTGTTAGTACATCTCTTATTTTAAGGGAATGATGGTAGATACAAGGCAAATTCAAGTGATTTTCTTCTTAAAGTTCAAAAATGGTTCTTAAAATGCAGAGACAACTGGCATGTTGGCCAGTGTATGTACCCATGGTGTGGGAGGTCCTTCTGTCTATGTGTTGCTTTTATTGGTTAATGAATAAAGAAACTGCCTTGGCCTGTTGATAAGGCAGAATTTAGGTAGGCAGAGAATACTAAACTGAATGCTGAAAGAGGGAAGGTGGACAGAGAGATGCTGCCACCCGAGATATATGTGCTGAAATTTTGCTGGTTGGCCATGATATCATGGTGATACACAGATTAATGGAGATGGGTTAAATTAATATGTAAGAGTTAGCCAATAAGAAGCTAGAGCTAATGGGCCAAGCGGTGATTTAATTGATACAGCTTCTGTGTGATTATATTGGTGCTAAGCTAGCTGGGTGGCCAGGAACCAACAAGTGGCTCACAACAAGCAGCCTCCTGCAACATACGCAGAAACTATAATAAACGAATGGTGTAGTGGTAGTTCAGGTTTGCAAAAGAGAAGAGAGCCTTAAGCAGGAAGAATACATTGGAAAGCCACCAACAGTTGACAATGACCAATTGAAGGTAACCCTCAAAGCTGGTGCTCTCAGAACTATATGTTGAAGTTGTGAAAAAGGACTTAGCATGGAGCATTTGAATAAATTATAAAGGTAACATAGCTTAATACGTGGATATCTCATGAGCCGACTAAAATATTTGTAAAAAGGAAGTTCTGTTTTGAATGGTTCTTCTCCCTTATTCTACATATCAACTTCTTGATGGGATAATGACAAATAGGAAAATGAATTTTTGAGACATTCATTCAGTGACAACCAGGCCAGTAGTTAGGCCCAAGGAGAAACTTTAAAACACTTCCTAAAGCCAAACTCAAACTAAGAAAAAGTGCATGATCCCTATTTGGTGATCTACTTCCAGCTGCACCCAGTACAGCATTCTGAATCCCAGTAAAACCATTACATCTGAGAAGTACACTCAGCAAATAAACTGAATACACGCAAAACCGCTCTCTTGCAGCAGACCTTGGCATTCAAAATAACCCCAATCCTTCTCCAAGACAACCAGGACTGTTGGTCATACAACCAAACACTTCAAGCATTGAATGCATTGTGCTGTGAAGTTGAGTTTAATTCACCACATTCCCAAGAAAACCTGCTACCACTTCAGGGAAACAGCTCTGTGCAGAGAAGCATCCCTACAACCAGCAGGGACCAGAGGCAGCAGGCAGAGGAAAATGCTTTGGAAGCATCTGTCTTTCTAAAAGGATGGATTTTATGATACAAGAATAAGCAAACTTACCTTCCCTTGGCAAAATGTTTTATTTTCGATGGTTTCAGTTTTATTAATACAGATTAGTTTGAGCCTTGAGATAATGATTTGAAATTCTCCCTCTGAAGCTGCCATTCCTTTTGTCACAATGGCATTGCAGGAGCAGATCCTCTATCACAGCTCCAGGCCCACAGAGATTCTCGGGCTCCATTGGCTGTCATTGGTCTCTACTTTCCTTCTTAGACTTTCTTTGTGTCAGTTTTGACACAGTACAGAAAAGGAAGACTTACTCCTGCTCACTTTGGAGTCTTCTAAACTCTATCCTCTGCTCATTTTGCTGGTCAGAGGCACAGAGATTGCTGTTCCCAAGAAACGTCATGAGATTTGCATGTGAAGATTGTGTGCACCTCACAAACACGCTTTCCTGCGTTTTAAACTAATGCTGTGCTCTTGCTTCTAGGGCTGAGCACTGGTTTCCATCACGACTCAGATGGGAAACACACAGAACTTGACTTGCGAACCTGTGCAAACACTGTCAAATCGGATAACCACAACTCAAAAGAAGGAAATCTTCAGAAAGTCTTTCAAAGTGAAACTACTCAGGGAAGGCTTCAAAGTAAAAAGAAATAGACATTATGAGACTGGCACTACTCCAAAGACAAGAAAGAAGGGGCCCTAATCATTGTCCGTTTAATTTATTTACTTTCCCCTCCGAGTTCTTCTTACTTCTGTCTTGTTTTAAATGAAGGAAACATTAAAGTCACATTGGTTCTGTTGAAACTTGGTATCTATAGCTTATACCTTGTGATGTTAATTAAAAACATAATTTTTATGTACTTATCACAAAGGAAATATCATTTCATTAAAATCCAATTAGATTCAGACAATATCTGAGAAGCCTACGGAATCGCTGCTGTTTGAACATAGGCGCCTTTGTTCTGTTTTCATTACGCGAATAAAAGCAACCACAACAAACAATCAAAGAAGAAATTATTACTCTCTGGGGTATAGACACACTTGCATTTTGAGTAGTGTTTGGTTATGAGGGAAAACAATAGCACAGAATATTTCATGTTTCATATAGCAAAAGTTACCTTAATTTTTCAAATGGTTTATTTGTCTCTTTCCAAGAAAAAAAAAAGGAAACAAGCACAGAAAACCTTCAGTCACTATCTATGTGCATGTACTCTCACCACACATAATGTAAATGAAAATGGCATTAGAAATTGAATTGGAATAATTTTAAGATAAGAGTATAGAGTTATGGTCTTATATGTTCACTAAAACAGTGAACCACAAGGTCACAGGAGAAACACTCTGTGGTCTCTTTGGCTTTTTACTTCAGTTTTCTGTGATGGTCTGAGCAATAGCTGCCCGATCATTAGCAACATCTTGAGTATCATTTTCAGGTGTGACCTGTTGAGGACAAATCATGCCCTTCACAGATTTCCAGAGAGAGAACCACAGTATGAAGAGAACGCTGGGGTGTCAGAGACGTGGTGAGACCTCTAATGGGCTCTGTTATACCAGGCAAACTGTGTGCTATTGACCACTCCCCTCATCTATGAGATAGTAATAGTAACAAGACCATTTTCAACATGCCTTGAGTACTGAGTCTAAGTACAAAAAGAACCAAGAAGAGTCAGCAAAGTTCACAGATTTGTTGTGTAGTATTACCTTTATTTAAAATTTTATGGATGCTTGCATTTGATGCATTACTCTTCTTGATTTGTGATGCCAAGGATTGAGCCTAGTCCTTTGTATACACTATCCCTGGTCTCTACCACTAAACTATACCCACAATCATCTTGTCTTGTATTTATATATAATTTTGAGACAGAACCTCACATATCTGTCAATATAAACTATACTCTGAATTGCAAGCTGGTCTTGAAAATGTGAACTCCCAAGCAGCTGAGATTTCAAGTGAGCACTGCCAGAGCCTTTTTAGAAAGATGCGTTTACAGAGAAACCCTGTCTCAAAAAACCAAAAAAAGAAAAAAATGCATTTATAAAGGGAGATGGGAGAAAAGTAAGAAGCTCTAATGCTTTACCTGATTTTACATAAAGCACCAATTAACAGAATTGCCTTGGGATTATTTTTGTACTAAAATGTTGCCTACCAGTCCCTGTAGAAGTCAGACTGCCAATATATATGGGGTAGATTATTTCTTTGGCTTGGGATATATAGGGTGATGCAGGGTGATACAGGGAACACCCTAGATACTCAGCGTATCTGGGGAATGTATGAACAGAATAAATATGTTCAAATAAATAGAAATCAATAAGATTTATGATTAAACTATATTGGTTAAGTAGGGTCAATATAAAAAAATATTGCTTTGTTTGAAAAAATGGGAGCCTTAAAGTGAACAAACTCTCATTCTTCATTTAACACATGACCATGACATATTAATTTGACAGTTAAAAACCCTGGTCATTATTTTATTCTTTTCTTGGGTAAGTAACTTGTGATTCTGAGCCAATTATTATATTTCCAAGTTTTTTTTAAATATAAAAATTAGTATTTTATTTTGCGTTTATGACAAAGTAATTCTCGTTCCTCATTCTCCTTTTCCTCTTCCTTAGATTTATGCATTTTAAAAGTCTTGAAGAATTTTATGATAAATGTACTCTATTTTGATCATATCTACCTACATGATCCCCACCAACTCTTCTTGGAACCCTCTGAGTTCGAGGGTTTTTATGAATGGAAAACCATGGTGTATGAGTTTTTCTAATACCAGGTCACATGTACAAAGTATCTAACTTCTTGAGTTTCTCAAAGTTACCATGTCCAGTTACTCACCACGTGACACACAGCTCAGAGCTCCCAGGTAGTCATTTTCATGCTCACAGTTTTTCCCAGTGTTCTAAAGTTATTGTTTATAGGTAGCAGGCTTTAATTATGCTTTGGATTTTAATACTGGTAGCTTCCTTTTTCTGATATATCTGATTTTTATTGTGTGGAAAAGCACAATAGAGTTTTGTAGCATTGACTATATTGACTGGCGTTACTCAACCCTCCCCCTTTAACCACAGTCAAAAGCATGTGAGCTACTGAAGACAATGCATTCAGTAGGATTTGTGTACATATCTCCTTTCTGTCTTACTAAGGCAGGCCCAGAGCTCGCTTTAGAAATAGAAGTTTTTGTGTGTTTTCCTTGCATGTTCTGTTAATCCTATAAAAATGTAAACGTCTATCAATAGGCTTTTTTGTCTATTTGTTTAAATTTCTAAACTCGAAGGCCATATAACCTAGACATTTAAAAAACAAAATGAAATGAGTACAGTTTTGTTACAAAAACTTCTTAAAATGTTAACTTTAAAATAAACGATGGTAACTCTAAAGTAGGTGCAATAACTCTTTCATTAAGGTGTAGTGTTCTTACTGCTGCTCAATTCATGAATCCCATAAAGAAGGTTCGCAGAACTTGAGTTAAAGAAGAAAAGTGTTATACAATATAGTGATCATTGACAAAGAAAGGGAAACCAGATTTGGGTCACACCATGAAGTCCAGGTGAAATGGATCAGGATCTAGCAGATGAGGATTCGTGAAGTACAAGCATAGGAGACATAATGTCTCAGCCTTGCAACTGAGGATCTGAGTCAGAATATTCAGAGTCCCCATAAAGACAGGCATGAGGTCTGAGAGTGCAATTCCAGTGCTCTAACACTAACAACGGAGGTGGACGAAGGAGAATTTCCCGGAAGTTCCTGGATCAGAGTCATCACACACAAAACAGAGAGCCTGTTTCCAATAGGGTCAAAGGTTAGGTATTCTCTGACCTCTAACAAGTTGGCTGTAGAACATTGGAGATTTATTCAACATAGGAATGTGCACACACATCACCCACGCTCACAGAGACATACACATTGCCACCTATAAACAATGACTACAGAGTGTAGAGTCTTTCTGCATAATCTGTGACCATGAAGATTACATAGAAGCTCTGAGCTGTGGCACATGGCGAGTACCTGGAAATGGTAAAAAGTCAAGCACATTGTAAATAAGTGAAAAAATCACTTACTTTATGCTTTTCTTTCAGTAGCTTAATAAAACCATCATAAATATTTTATGACTATTTTTTCTTAATATTGTTATTATTGGAGTTATAAAAAGAATTTTTCCTAACCATCTCTTTGAACACAGATATTTCAATTAAATTTGAACTCTGTTGTGTTTGTAACCTTTTTCCTTTCTTTTTTAATTAATTAATTTTCATTAATAATGTTTTTAAGCAATATGTTTTCATCATATACTTGACTCTCCTCTAAATACCTCCTGGTACATCTCTACCTCCCTATCCACACCACACCATGCTCTTTCTTACACTTACTAATATAAACATACAAGTAAAATAATCAGCATTCTTGAGGTAATACAAAATATACCACAGGAAAAGAAAAATGGCACACACACATACAAACAACAATAAGCAAACAAGCAATACAAAAAAAAACAAACCAAGCAAACAAACAAAAAAAACCAACAAAAATAACAAAAAACATGTATTCAATTTTGAGCTGGCCAAATACTTTTTCGCATGGGTCTCTCTTTGAAGTGTAGTTGATATACCTAGTAAGACTCTGTTGAAGAAAATTGGTTTTGCCTTTCCCAGAATGTATCAATTATAGGTATTTTATTGGTTAGGGGTAGGAGTTAGTGATCTACCTTCCTGTCTCATCACTAGAACACTGCCAAGTTTGAACCTGTGCTGCCTGTGCATGCCATCACAGTCACTGTGAGTTCATCAGTCTTTTTGTGTCTGGATGACTCTGTTAGCCTTCCACCAACTCTCGCTCTTGCAAACTTTCTGCCTTCTCTTCTGCAAAGATCCTGAGACTTCATGGGATGGGTTTAATAAGCCAACCCATTTAGGACTGAGTGCTCCAAAGTCTCTCACTCTCTGTCCATTGTCTGGTTGGGGATCTCTGTTTTAATTACAGTCTTTTGCAAGACAAAGCTTCTCTGATGTGGGATGAGTGAAAATTTGATAAATGGGTATAGTGATATGTCATTCGCAGTTAATTTATTGTCATGCCTTTTAGCAGAATTAATTCTTTTTAAAATCTTAGAACACAGTTTGTTCCTGTTATATACAGTTATTGTAGGGAAGTTAAATTCTCTGGCCAAAATTCAATATAATATGACATTCACAAATCTGACTTAGTTTTCAATGAGTTTCTCAGACAAATATTTCATTTAACATATTAGATTTCTTAAAACTGCATAGAATTAAGAAATATTTTAAAATTAGACTTGTCAGATCTCATATTTTGCTTTGCTCAGTTTGTTCACATAAGTAAATAAAAACCAAAGTTTAAAGTTTCTAAGTCAATCTCCAAGGTGACATAGATAGTTAAGATTGAAAGAAAATGAAATAAAGACAAGGAAATTTGGGCACCTTGTTATCGTCTAGAAGATAGACTTCAGCTGGGAAGCAACCAGCTTCTTAACAACTGTGAGAAAAGATCTGTGGGGAAAAGTCTTGTGGCCAAAGATGGCACACCTCAGAAGTCTAACATGAGAACTTCCAGAGGAAAGAGGGGTCCAAGGATCTCACCAGTCAAGGAGAAGAGGGCCAAGGGCAAGACAGACACCCCACTTCCTATTGTTAACTGAGGGAGAGCCTGAGCTGTGTGTAAAATTATTCTTTTCCATTAAGACAAAACATAGTCCAACACATCTTGACGGATCTTCCCCCACTGCTGTGGCAATGTTCATAGCAGATTAGCAATATAGAGTGGCTTTCAATAAAATGTCAACACTTCTCATGACGGTGTGCTTAACAATGCTATCTCACCCAAGGGGAATATTGTGACTCCAGTCGCTAAGGTAAATATTATGAAATGAGAGCTAATACTGGATCTTGAATGAAAGATTTCAGCATCAGATTTTCATTCTGTCAGCAAGCTTCCTTCACCACAGTGAAGTGCCGATTTTCACTCCTGAGAACTGGGGTGGAGCGCATGTTTTCATCGGTAGTTTTACATGATGCTTTGTTACAATAACGTCATTTTTGACATCTTTTAAAAATTGTGAAATCCTCCCAGTGATGAAATGCTCATGCATTTCTCTGAATGAGCAACAAAAACAAATTGGGAAAGGTTTTTTTTTTTTCTTTTTTTGAATAAATGGGGTAGAGCTAGAGAATGGCTCAGGGGTTCAAAGTACTCATGGCTTTGGCAGAGGACCCAGATTTGATTCTCAGCTCACAGTGACTTGTCGCTTCAGGATACAGGAGATTTGACACCCTCTTCTGGCCCCTGAAAGCATTGTGTGCACATGGTGCACACATACCCATGCTGACAAGCACTCATACACGTGAAATAAAGACAAAAAGGTCTATTCTAAAAAAAGAATAGACTCATATGAGTAATTTAAAAATATATTGAATATATTCATCTAAACCAAAACTGCTATTAAAATTTAAGTTTTGTTTTTAAATTAACCTTTCTAGGAAAGTGTTGGTTGAGAGATTGGACGCTTAAAAAGGGAATCCCACAGTAGCTCAGAACTAAGAAATAGACAGGCATTTAATAAGGGTAAAACTTACAAATCAGGATTCTCTGGTTAAGCAATGGATGAAGATGAGATCCAAAACAAATCGAACCAGAAAATGGGGCCCAGGCTGAGGAGAGAAGAGCCTGATGCGCTTCAGCATCCGGGTAAATAGACTGAGGCCACGCCCCAGTAGGCGGGTAGTTACTAGCTGTAAACCTTCCCGCAGCAGGAAAGAGTCACAAAAGTAATAAACCAGAATAAAAATCAAACTGAATATTAAAACTTTTTCTGAGAAGAAAAGCATATGGTTTATTAATAAAAAATTGGGGCTGACAACATATTTCTGGCAGGAGGTCCTCTGGTTTTACAATTTTCTACCCCTTCTTCTGTGTTTTTCCCTGTGCTATGGGTATGTGAGTTCTATTATAGATGTATCAGCTGGGGTTGACTCTAGTCATTCAGAATGATGAGCTATTCAAACTAGAGTCATGGACATTGGAGGATATCCTCACTCCATGGTTGATCTTACCAATCAATGCTTTCTACTTTCTATACCAAACTAGTTCAAATAATCATTTGAAACACTTGTCAGGATTTCTTGGAGAATATTTTACTACCAAGAATGCAAATTTGTCAGAGAAATCCATCTCTCTCCTTAGACACTGAATATCCAAATATTATTTCTTTACATGCCACCTACAATGTAGATTAGTACAACATGTTGAAATAACAATCATCTTGAGTAAAATGTTGTGACATCATTAGGTGGAGATGGCATAAAGTGGCAAACATCAGAACTAATGTTAACCATCAAGATTCTATCTGTTACCAGGTGTAGGGTCACACACCTTTAATCCCAGCACTGGGGAGGCAAAGACTCTGTGAGTTCAAGGCCAACTTGGCATAAAAAATAAGTTCCAGGACAGCTAGGGCTGTTATACACAGAAACTTCATGTCAAATAAATCAGTAAAATAAAATAAAATGTAAAAATAAAAGAATATATCTGCCTTAAGAAGAAAGTTTTAAGTATTCAATAAATCTTAGCTACTACAACACACATACACATTATTTATGAATAGTAACTAGAAACTTTGTTCAGTTTGTTCTTCAAAATTTTAGAAGTATCAGAGAAATTGTATTTTTATATTTCTATTTTTATAATTCAAAATGAGAGTTGAGAACTATCCATACATTAGTATGCAATTAATAAAAAAAGAATGAATAGAATTTTTTAAAGGACATAAATATTCCATTTTAGAAACATACAGTATATTCTAAGTATTAATGACATTTTTTGCATGTTTATACAAACACAGAAATAACCTTTTCATTCAAATCTTGATAATGGGAAATTAGTACCACATGCTCTTCCTAATAGAGTTCCTAAGAACCAGGCCTGTGTCCTGTTTCACATAAGCAAATCCAACTGTGCCCATTACTATGCAGGCTTCAGCTTTGAGATTCCTGCTGATCTCATTTTCTATCCAGCCTTGCTATTGGTAGAATTGTCATGAGACTATGATACTCCAACTTCATCCTAAAATTACAGAATTTCAGGCTCTGTTCCCAGACAATAACCTGTGGTGTGTGTGTGGGGGGGTGGGGGTCAGAATTAACAATCTATCACAGAGTAAGACTCCAGAATCAACAAACTTTTAAAATAGCTTGAGGGTTTCCTAGACAATTATAGCCCTGGATCATGTAATAGTAGTTCAATATAATGAAATAATTCAGACATTGGCCAATTCTGAACCTTCTTCAGTAACTACCAGTGACAGCCTTTTTTAATAATCAACTTAATGCAGATGAGAATCATCTGGGAAGAGAGTCTTCATGAGGCATTTTGTAGATCAGGATAGCTTAGGGGCATGCCTTTGGGGTACTGCTCCAATTCATCAATTGATGTGGAAAGCTCCAACCTACTGAGGGTGGCATCATTCCCTGGGTTTGAATAGAAAGGGGAGAGCAAGATGAGAACGGAGGATGATCAGATGTGGTCACAAATGTGGGTATGACCACCTGTTTCAAGTTTTTCCCTCCTTGAGTCCCAAGTGATAACAGGCTATGACTCCTGACTCCTCTACAGTGTTTTCGTTAGGATTCTTTGTCACAGACCAGGACAGGAAACTAAGACACATCCCATTTTCTTACTGTCTCAAGGCAGTTTGCAATCTAAGTGAGGCATCTCCTCCTCTTCGTCTCATAACTCTTCATCTCGTCTTCACCTTCATTTCACCCTTCACCATGACTTGAAGGCTATTTTTTGGCTGCAATTTGCTCCAATCTAGAACACTCCTTTGCTCTCTTAACCATCCTAGCCACCCAGAGCTGTGCTTTAGGCTAAAGGGTTAATATATTACCTGGTCTAAAAAGTCAGTAGGTAGATGTAAAACCTTTTGTTTTGTATTAGAATGCATTCTCAGTGTTTATTTTTCTGCCCCATGCATGATACAACACTGAAAATGCAAAATCTGCTTGCACTTATTTTTATTACCAAGATCAACAAAATATCTGTCATAGGTGGTGGTCTTCATCAATATTTGTTCAGCTAATTTTATTCCAGATATTATCAGGTTTTATTTGCATGGTGATCTTTTCAGATCTAGACACTGTTGAAATATAACAGATTTTCTAAATTGTGTGCACATTCCCTGAAGCTTTCAGATATCAGAATTTCTCACTCTCTCTAAGCCACTTTTAGTTGAAGAAAACTTTTTTCCCAGTCTCTTACCAATGATCATTGTTTCCATTTTGATTGTGTTCTTTGTTTGATTTACACTCTCTCTCTCTCTCTCTCTCTCTCTCTCTCTCT
>NC_022028.1:26560968-26570245 GCF_000317375.1 Microtus ochrogaster | reverse complement strand
ATTTTTCTGGCTTTGTTGAGTATCCAATGCCATGTTAGTTATATATATATATATATATGCATTTTTCTGGCTTTGTTGAGTATCCAATGCCATGTTAGTCAGCTTTCTGTCACTATAATAAGATGCCTAAGACAATCGTCTTATGTAGAGAAAAGTATTTTGTTGGGCCCACAGTTTTGCAGGTTTTATTCTAGACAGGTGAATGCAGTCCTGCAGCAGCATGCTCTACCAAGTCAGGAAGATGTTTTGAGACTTGTTCATGTACCTTGGTGCCAGGTAAAAAGAGACAGAGAGAGAAAGAAGTGCCACAGTCCACGCCAAAGCATGGCATTGATGATCAAACATTTTCTACCATGATCTTCTTCTCACAGTTCCCGCCTTCCAGCAACACTGTAGGCTGAGGTCAGACCTTTGTTGCATGGAATTGGGGGATATATCAGATACAAAAGAAAATAAATACAAACAGAGAAATTATATTAGTTAATCCCAATAGTAGGAAGCCTGATGTAGCATCCTTATTCCTGAATTTCTGAAATTCCTACTAGTTATAACAATCTTGTAGCTCCCTGTCTTTCACTGAATGTACTGAGTTCTTCTGTCATCAAAATATCTTCCTTACTTTCCCTTGTTGCAGTCTTTCAAAGAAATTTGACTTCTGCTAATTCATTTATTCTAGTCTCTGCATTCAAATTCAGCTGCATCCACCTCTCAACAACCTGTTCTCTGTAATAATAATGACACTTATTTACTAATGAGTTTATATATAGTCTAGGAATGATTGCCAGCATTGTAATAGGCACTTTTAATCTAGTTTTTATACTAGTCCTTTAAAGTATCTGTGTCTGTTCATTGATATTCCTACCTACTGCAAAGGTGCCGAGTAACCTAGGTTACATGGTCTCATGCGGCAAAGTTTATGTTCGAATGCATGTTCATTCTATTATTGACCTTGTTCCCCCTCTAACTACAGCACCAGAGTGATATTGCTGATATCCCAATAACACACCTTCTAATCTCCATCGACTATGTGGGCATTCCAATAGCCAAGATCACCCTAACTACATTATACATTAGCCCAGCCCTTGCTGACTCTCCTCCTTCTCATGCCTAAAATCCTGGTCACTTGCAAATTTTCCGTTACACAGGTCACCCTTAAAACTCAGTGGTACATTGTCAATGCTTCCTTTAAATCTTTGTGCACTGCAAACTTATTATTTAGATTCTTTCATAGGAATGTCTATGTATGGCTTCAGGTTCCTGTTTGTGTGTGCACGTGTGCATGTTTGAGTGTGTGCGTGCATGTGTTCAGGACAACAGTTTTACCTTACTAAATTGTTCTTCACTTATATCTTGTGATAGGGTCTCTGCTCAATCTGGAGCTTGATTCTTTGCCTCAAGTGAGTGACTGGACCCACCAAGCATCCACCAGTATCTTGGTTCCTATCCCAACACTGAGGTACCTGATGCATACTTTCTGGCCCTCTTTTTCTGGGAGTTCTGGACATTTGAATTTGGTTTCTCCTGCTTTTAAAACAAGCACTTTATTGACTGAGTCATCTCTCCAGTCCCATTAATACTCAAAAGCTTATTGAATGATATTCACAGGTAAGATATTTGGAAATTATTTGGAAAATAATTAGAACTAAATAAATACATTGTGGCAGAGTCCCATGATGACATTAGTGTTTTTATAAGAAAAAGAAGAGACATATCATCTAGTGAGCTTGATTTCTTGATGGCTATGATGCCCTCTGCCATGTAATTGTGTGGCAGAGAAGCTCTCTTGTGGGGTCTGTGCCATGCCAGCTTTTGACCTCCCAGTACTCAAAATGCTAACAACAACAAAACATTTTAATTGTCTTACATATTTTGTTATAGCATTAAATAATGGATGAGGCTTCTAGCTCCTATTGTCTCAAATTTAACTTTTTAAGGAAAAAAATAAGCTGTGCTTCGTGTGTCTTTTCCAGCTTCATGGTTACTGGAAAGACCCAACTTTTCCTGCCACCGTTTCTTTTCATCCTGAACCCTGTGTGGTTATGATCCCTCATAACTTTGACAAATCTATGTGGCTGAATCATCACAGTGTATATAACACTGATAACAAATTTAGATGGTAGGATGTGAGATAAAGCCTTTAGTATAATTCTTGGCATTTACATCCAAAATAAAATGTAAAAAAAAATATAACACACATTTCAATTGCAACTACAGATGTCCTTAACTTAAGATAGCTTCACATCACAATTTTGCCTTTGTGTTGGTTGGGAAAGCTATGTATATTCATTTGAGGCCATCTTTTGAATTTTGATGTGAATCTTTTCCTGGACTAGCAAGCAGTATGTGGATTGACACACTGGCACCACACTGGACAGTGAAAGCAACTGAGCTGGAGTTCCTTCAGAACACATGATTACTAGAGTTCCAAACCAAGACTCAAAAGTGTGCTCTCGGACTAAGCTAGCAGGCTAGGCAGCAGAGGTGTGTTAAGCATATTTTTATGGAATCTTTTCATCTTATATGAATTTATTGTTATGTCACCTGACAGAAAGTAGAGGAGTATTTAGAAATATAATCATATGGATGTTCCTAGATATTAATGTCACCTGAATTGTTTAGGATCACCACAAGAACAAAACAAGACAATCTAATGTTCAAAATAATTAACAGGCAATAAGGGGGGACAAACTCGTAATGTCTGCAGTCTGGAGGCAGGTACAGGAAGCCATACCTCAAGAACAAGGAAAGAAAGAAAGAAGAAGACAGGAAATCGAGGGGTGGGGTAAAAGAGAAGGTAGAAGTAAAGGGACAGGAAGGGAGAGGAGGGCCGGGGGACAAAAGAACCTCTTGGATCTTTGTCAGCTATTTCAAGTTCTTGCTCTGCTCTGAATGCTAGAGGCGTCCCCAAAGTTGTTACATTAAAATCTAGTCACGAAATAATTGAAGGGTTACTTCTCTAATAAATGATATGGCTTGGTCTTCCCAGGAGTCTTGCCTTGTCTCCTTCAGCCATGCGAGGGTGTAGCTAGAAGAGAAAATGCCTCCTGTGATCCAGAAATCAAGGTTCGCCCCTCACATTAAATCGGCTAGCACATTGATCTGTCTTCAGTCTATGATATGTGGGAGACAAATTTCTGTTGCTTACAAGCCAGCCAAACTATGGCATTTTGTTGTAGCATCCTGAAGATGTCAGCCTGGGAGGAGAAAGCTATCATTAATTTATACCACGGTTCTCTAGGTCACTTCCCTGGTGTCACAGGGCACGGAGACTCTATTGCAAAGCATGTTAGGCTGCACCTTTAAAAAGAAATTTTAAAAGGCCACTTATGAGAGAAAGGAAATCTGTATTATCCAAAACACATTTTGTAACCCCCCAATACACATCAATTTAAAGCCTACTACGTTAAGGCAGTGTTTTACATAGTAAATCCTGAACTGCACCATTAAGGTTCTGTATGCTAAATAATTCCATGCCTTCACTTATCGCAATCAGAGGTGGATCCCAATTCTATTTCCCGAACAGTGGGAGGGAAGCACTAGAAACATCAGTGATGCTCTTTATCACTTACAAGATGAACCTTCATTGTTCCTGGGTCTCACATCACTTTCAATTTGGTATGTAGCAGGAATCTTAAACAAGTTTAAATCTAAACCAAGTGAACTAGCTCATAATCTGTATTCTTCCTTAAAAGAAAGGAAAGCCCAACGACACCTCACCACCTGTGCCATACTTTGGTTGAAAGATGTTGATTATTCTGACTGTGTTTGATTTTCTTCTTCACAGTTTCTCCGTCAGTACAGATAGAGGAGGTGCAAATTAATAAAAGGAAACGGTGGCCATATAATAACGTAGTTCGATGGTGAAGGAATAGAAAATGGGGTGGTGTTTCTACCCGCGTCAAAAATTAAAATCCAAATGCTTGCAATTAGATCTGCCGCTTTGGCTCATGGGAAGCTCCGCAGCTCAAGAGCACTGCAAGTAGGGTTGCCTTGAGAGGATGTCAGCACGCTGTAAATCCTATTAAGAGAGGGCTGCAGTGGTGGGCGATTACAGGAATTAAAAAAAAATGCTGTTGATAAAAATCTTGATAAATACAAAAAACGAGGGAACTTGCAGCTTCTGTGCGCATGGCTGGAATCCCCACGGTAGCCATTCTTGCTTGGAGACAGCACTGCTCTCCCTGTTTAGTTTTATGAGTCCCAGAATGCCCTTTGAAACTGAATGTTATACCCAGGAAGTGGTTATTACTTCAGCTCTTAGAAACTAAATGTTTAGTTAATATAAAAGTTATTCTATTAGTCACTGTTAGTTATACTTGACTAACGATGACTGTGGCACACATGTGTGCCTAGGTGCACACGCATGTGTCTCTGTGTGTGTGCGTGTGTTCTCACAAATGTGTGAGAGTGACGTTACTGTTTGCATATTTGAAAAGGGCATATGATAATGTTGACTCTCCCTTTATTTTCAGAAAAACAAACACATTCTCGGAGGCTAATTACTCATGAGAACGTGGCTCAGGGCAGGTGTATCTAATGTGCATGAGGAAAGGAGCTCACAAATGCTACCTGAGTCACGTCCCAAAAGACTCCGGCACGCATACTCTTCTAAAACTGAAAGAATGTTGACTTAACCCA
Source organism: Microtus ochrogaster (assembly GCF_000317375.1). NCBI lineage: Eukaryota > Metazoa > Chordata > Mammalia > Rodentia > Cricetidae > Microtus > Microtus ochrogaster. The sequence goes on along the minus strand of NC_022028.1, from coordinate 26,565,607 downwards.
ATCTCATCCTCATCAAATGAAACTGAGATGAGGACCTATGGAATAACTGCAAGTTCAAAACAGGGTGTGGATTCTCTATATTCAGCTGCTGTCCTTTTCTTTTTCTTACCTCGGGCATTCTGTCTAGCAAAGTGCCTGAAAAACAAGTATGGAATGAATGATTATCCAATTAATGAGAAAAAAGACCCATGCACAGGTGGACATTGCCTGAAAAATATCTACTTCAAAAAGTATTCAAAGTATCTTAGTAATTCATGGAAATATAATCATTTACCTTAGTTTTCTTTTCAAACAGAGAGTCCATAAATCATGATCGTTCAATTTAGTTGTTCAGTAAATATCTAGATCAAATACCTGCTCTTTTTGTCATCAAGACTGTAGAAAGGTTACTTAATGCTAATAGAAACAAAGCATCCAAAATGGTTAAGACTGAAGGTTGTTAAATTATACAGATCCAGAGAAGTTTCCTGGCCCCAATTTTAGTGAACTGTGGAATCTGAGGTTATTTTATTAATTTTCCTGAGCAATGTAGCAAGAGGAGATGGATATACCTTTAACTAATAGATTCATGGTATTTCCCAAATAAATATGCCCATGCTGTTATGATTGTTATTTTCATGTTATTTTAATCCTACGTATTAAAGTTGAAAGAGAAACCCTGTCTCGAAAACAAAAAAAAAAAAAGAAGTAAAGTTGAAAGTCACTTTTTTACTATTTGTATTTACCTGCTTAGAAAATAAGATGATAGACTTAATGGTAATAAATTGTTCACTTTGTATAAAACTCAGCTTCAAATTGATCAAGGATTGAACATAAGTCCTGATACCTTGGAATCTAATAAAGGAGACAGGATAGAACACCCTGGAATTTATAGTCACAAGAAAGGACTTTCTGGACAGGACCCCAGTAGCATAGGTTAATAAATGGAACTTCATGAACCTAAAATCATCTGTAAAGTTAAGGACACCACTATTCAAGTGAAGAGACAGTCTACAGAACAAAAAGAAAACATCTTTACCACCTATTTCTGTGATAGAGTGTTAGTGTCTAGAAAACACAAAGAACTAAAAGCAAAACAAAATAAAAGTAATAAAAAAATAAAGAAAAACCAATCCAATTAAAAATGGATCAAGGAAACAAAGTGAGCATTCTCAAAATATAAAACAAATTTCTGAAATTTTTAAAATGTAAAAAAGTAAAATGTTCAGGGAACATCTACCTGCCAGGGGAATGGAAAGAAGAACTACTTTGAGATTTTATCTTATCCCAGTTCGAATGGCTGCAACCAAAAGGAAAACAAAAACAAACAATAATGATAAACTACCTATAAACAAAGGACAAGAAACGTTGACATAGATTCAGAAAAAGAGGAACATGAATTCACTTCTTGTGGCATTGCAAAATGGCACAGCTATTATGAAGACCAGACTGGAGTTTCCTTAAAAGCAATGTATAGACCTATCACATGGTCATGTGTACATATCCAAAGGATGCTTTATCCTACTCCAGAAACTATGCTGAGGTCATTGTATGGCAAGATACTCAAAGCCACAAAGGTCCCTAGAGTGCCAGATGCCAAGATCCCATGTTTTGTGAGAAGAGATGAGAGAAAAAAAAACAAAACAGAATGACCTACAAGTTTAAAAAGAAAGTCAACACCTGGGAACTGGGATCTTCTGTACAAACCACCGGAACCTTGGCTCGAGCAGCAGAGTAAAATTAGCCATCCAATATACTTAAAATTACATTCCAGGGTCCAGATGAGGTAGCACACATGCAAAATCCTGAAATCACGGCATGAGTAGGAAAATCCTAAATTCAAAGGCAGCTTTGGGTACATAGCACATATAACAAGATTCTAAATAAGTAAATAAACAAGTAAATTCCATATATATGTATACACACACACACATACACATATGCCTAAAATAAATACTAGACTACAGAATACAAGCATACACATTTAAGTACACAATGTCTTGGGAAATACACAGAAGTTGGCAATAAGAGAATTACACCAAAGTATCAAAATTTTATGAATAAATGTCACATGAAAAGCAAAACAATACTAAACTGGGAACATGTGTTGTAAAAAGGGGGGTTAAATTATGACCTCTCTACTGAAAGGCATATCTAAAGGAACAATTTATTAGTTACTAATTGGGAAATAAAAATGAAGAATAAACTAGACCTATATTCATCAGGAGGAGAAATTGCAATCAAAATCAACTGTGATTTTTTTAATTTACTCATTTTTGCTCTATGAATGCTTGTCTGCATCCACCATGCATGTGTCTTGGGTTCCAGGAAACAAGAAGAAGGCACGGTTCCTCTGGTCCTGGAAGTTGCTGGTTGGTTGTGGTCCCCGTGTGGGTACTGGAAACTGAAGCCAGACCGTCTGCAAGAGCAGCAAGTGCTCTTAACCCCTGAGCCTGGTTTCTGGCCTAAGATATTTTGCTTCTGTGAGCTTATCCCACATGAAAAAGAAATAGAAAACCATTTTGATGGAAGGATCACAAAAGAGCAAGAAAGCAGCACAAAGAGAGGTGATGAAGGTTCATGGGAATAGCACGTGGTCCTGGGGGTTGAAAGGCTGTTTCTAGTGCTTCCTGGGTCCAAGCTGTATTCTCTCTCCAGGCTTCTGTGACATCCTCTTCACGCCTCGTTCTTCTCCTTTCAGCCCATAAGGTTTAGTTAGGTCTTGTCACTTGAAAATGCAGTTTTAAGAATAAAAGAAAATCCCAAGGAAAATGGTTGAGGTGTGCGATTTTATGCTTGATTTATTCGATGTAACCCAAATGGGTCTGCAACACCTTAATCTTTTGCCCCTGTCCCAAGTACAGAGAACACAGGTATGCATTACCAAGTCTGACCTTCTGACCTTAGATCTCTAAATGTCTTCAAAGTCTATGATCGAACTTAACCCTATCTTGAACATCCCGACAGACAGCGGCAGAAAAAAAAAAAAAAAAAAGGTACATCTGCAAGACATTACCAGACAGTACCAATTGATCACCATTAAACTGTTTGCTCTGAATCTTAGTGTGGATACAGGCTCATTGTAAGGTCTTGTCAGTGGAATAAATTTGCATGGAATGAAATACTAGAGATTGAAATGTCAGCTACAGGAATATTTCAAAAGTCCATGTCGGTGGGCCGGAAACCATCATATGAACTTCGGAAAGGATAAATAGAAGGAAAAGCCTTTAAGCAGAAGCCGCTTTGCTCCCACTATGCAGAGAAAGAACAAATGACCTATAAATCACTTTCTGCAGACATCCACCCAGCAGACTTTAGCAGGAGGGGTTAGAAATCTACCTCATGGTACCGCCTTGGCATAAACCCAAGGTGCACAAAGGTGACCCTAAGTGGTGACTTCTGCTCTAGACGGCTATGTGTGCCTGCTGCATTCCCTGACGACTTTGTTCTTCAGCCTATGCAGAATTCCAAGGACGGACCGTGTAAATGAAACTTACACAGGGTGCTTGTAGCTACCAGCAGGAAATATTGCATGTCTGCATGTTTTTAGATTCCTGCTGTATTTGTACGGAAGTGGTAATGTGGTTTGGGGCAGGTGCTTCTGCTGTGGAGGTAAGATGTTAAGGAGAGTGATAACAAAGGCTTTACCTAACCCTGCCCTACACTGCTTAGTCCCCAGTGTGCGATAAAAGCTTTTACTTATTAATTTTCCGAAAAAAGTGGAAGGGAATTTTTTCCCCTTATTTGAGATGTATCAGTATTTTCATTACTGAGCCAAGTGCTACACACAGGCTGTTTCTTTTTTCCCTATTATTTGCAAATATTTGTTTTGCTTTATCTATAAGTAGGAGTATAATTTTTTATTTGTGTATCTGTCACTTCATGGGTCATGAAACTTCACAATATTGTCAACTTTGTAAAATTCCTTTCATTTAGATTCACTTCAATGTAACAGTGTAACGATTCTCTCCTATCTACTGATCCTTAATTTTTTTATTTGCAACTTCACAGTTAACTCTTGGAATTTTCTTTTCTCTTCTTCTTAGTAGTTATGGAAATTTACTTCGCTTGCTACCAACTACAGAAACTTCATTATGTTCACGTTATGCATAATACTTTCTCCTTTCTTCTGTGACAGACGGATATCAGGCTTTCTTTTTGTAAATTTTCTTTGGCAAAAGGTATCTCATTGTCAAAAAAGAATCCACAGTGATTGATAATATTTTGAAATTATATATTCCCTGAGGGGTTATTCTTACTCCACAATGACATAGAAATTTATCAAGGACATAAAATAAGAGGGTAAAAAATCATTTGTATCTCAAATTCTGAAGATTGAGTGTGTGGGGGGTGGTGGTGGTGGTCGTGGTCTAGAACAAGGAACCAAGCACCTCCTAAAACTAAGCAAGCAGTCAACCACTGAGCTGTGCTGTCTCCTCTTCTTACATTGACCTTATAGCTTTTCTATTGCAGTTATTCTTGACTTCTGTAAAATATTTAAAACTTTTTTAAGGTTTTTCCTTTTTGTGTGTCAGGTTCTTAAATTTTATCAAAAGTACTATGCTCTTTCTCGTGTGATGCTGATAGTCAGCCTGGAATTCAATCTGGATGCAAATGTATTGTCAAGTTATCTGAAACACATACACACACACACACACAC
>NC_022028.1:26551909-26560628 GCF_000317375.1 Microtus ochrogaster | reverse complement strand
TCTCTCTCATTTTTCTGCTTTTTTTTAGTTGGGTATTTTCTTGAGGTACTTGTCTACTTGTTCATGTTTAGAAATCAAAGATTGGAGTTGTGACTGAAGGGGCGAGCTTAATGATTTTCCTAAAGCAATTTGATGGGTTGATTGTTGCTTTGGGGAGAAAACAAATGATAATGCCCGCAGAGCTTTCTCTTGGGCCCCAAAGTTCTTTAACCCTTTTCTTGGAGGAAAGGACAATTGGAATCCAGGTTGTCTACAGCTGGACTGAAGAAGACCAGCAATCTGGCACTCATCACACAGGTTTTTGCTCCATCTCCATATACATCCCCATGACTCTCTCCGCTCCTCTGCCATGCTCTTGGTATCCAGATCTTCTTAAAACAGATTTCTTCATGGAACAAACTGTCCTCTCCCAGGTGGTTGCTTGCCGAGGGATGAGGAAAGTATTCTGGGGTCTAGCTGCTGTATCACTGAATTTTCAGTTAGTACCCAGAACCTCTTCTGATGTTCCCCAAAATTGCCTTCTGAATATCAAAACAAAAATTGGCTTCTTTCCATTCCTAGAATCTTCTAGGAACATTTATCTGTCACTGTTATTTTTACTTCTCCAGTTGCATTCCTAATCTTTATATAGTAACAAGTCAGGTATATTTTGATGGAGATTGTGCAACTGGAAGCACCTACTGCCATCCTGAGTTTGGGGTGGACATGTGGGTTAGTAGGGATAGCTGTAACCAGAGGGTCTCAGCACATAGCAACAAGAATTTAAACATCTTATAACCACAAAGGATCATGACTAACACTGGGAGCACACATGTAAGGCAGAATAAAGAGTATAACTGAAGAGAATCTGGATCTTATTTTTATTCACACACACACACACACACACACACACAATGTTGTTCATCCATTTTATTGAAACAGCACTGGACATAATGAGACAGAAACATCCAGATACAGTAATAGTGAGTTGTTTCAATCCTTTGCTTTCTTCAATGCATTGATCATCCAGACTCCCCCAAAAGTCAATAGAAGAACAACAGAATTAAATTGCATCATATATCAAATGAACCTAATAAATACCCACATAACATTCTTTTAAAAGTATTTTTTATTATTCTATTTCATGTGCATGAGTGCTTGCCTACTCATATGTATGTGAGCCACGTGCATGCCTGATGACTGTGGGCTAAAAGAAGGTATACAAAGAATCAATCTAACAAATATAGTTCTCAAGATTGAGAACATTTAGGCATTCTAAATACAGGAAAGGGAATGAGACGGGGAAGATGGTTTAGGAGTTAACATAATGCATCGTACAGAAAAACTCAGTTCAGTCCCCAGGAGCCTTGTCAAATGGCTTAAAAGTGCCAGTAACTCCTTCATCCAACATCTCTCTGACATTTACAAACATCTATACTCATGTGTTCATAGCTACACATACACACACACACACACACACACACACACACACACACATGCATAATTAAAACAAACTTTAAAAGGAGTGTAAAAGCTCAAGTAAATATGAATAGAAAGGAAAAGTAGATATTAATTGCAGAATATTTTAAAGATCTACATTACAGTAAATTAAAATTCCTGTGTGAAGTAAGCAAATCTCTAGATATGCTTGACTAAAAACTTAAACTAGAATGATCTAGAAGGCCTATATTGGATTATTACAATAAAAGTTATGACACTTGCAATAGACTAGAAATGCTCACTGTCTAATTCTATAAGACATTAAAAGGTGGATTATACTCAGCTCTTTGTATAAACTAGGAAGTGACAAAAACTACACGTTTATTTTGTAAAGATGGTGTCACCTTAGAACCAGTATTAGGCAAGGGCACAAAAATCAGAACAACAACCCCCAAAGTTATTGAATCCCAATGAACATGAACTCAAAATCCTCACAGAAATACCAACCCAAATCTAGAACATATTAAAAAAAATGTGATCAATACACAAATCACCGAATCAGATCAACATCTTTGATCAATCTCAGCACCTCTTTATGATAAAGCTGCTAACAAATCTGGGAAGAAAGTAAACCATGTAAAATCCTGAGGCCCATATCCAACATACCTACTACAAATTTTATAGAAGATGATAAAACCTTGAAAATGTATTCCTTACAATTAGGAACAAGAAAAGTTATATACGCTTTCCATTATAGTTTAAAAGAGTTCTTGAAATCTTTGCTGGAGCAACAAGGTGAGAGAAAGAATCAAAATGATACAAATAAGTGAGAACTCAAATTATCGTTTGCAGATGATGTGATTGTTCGCTTAACATACTCTTGAGATCCCACCAGGACATTCTTCAATCTTATCAACACTTCCAGCAAAGGAGCAAGATCCGAAATGAATTTACAAAATTCTGTTCCTGCTCTTTATACCAATAATGAATGTGTTGATGAAGAAATTATGTAAACAAACCTATTCACAATAGCAGCAAAAGCACCAAGAAAAAGATTTAAAGAAACAAATGTCACACAGTCAAAGCTTTAAAAGAAGGAAAAAATATCGAAGAAAACAACAAAATAGAAAGACATCCTCAGATCATGAATTGGCAGCATTCATGTTTTGAAAATGTTTATATTACTGAAAGCAATCTACAGATTTAATGTAATCTAAACCCATATCCTTATGACGTCGGAAGACATAAGCTATCTTAAGTTTTACATGAAAACATAAAGATCCTGAATAGAAACAAATCTGTAAATATCACATATCTGATTACAAGTTATGCTACAGAATATATAACAAAACCAGCATGACACTGGCTCAAAAACAGATTTATTTATCTGTGAAAGAGAAGATTCAGAAATGAGCCCACATAGCTATAGCCAACTATGTTTTCACACAAGCATAGAAACATCTTGAGGAAAATGAAAAATAGGTACAGACTAAACAGGTTAAATAACGTGGAAATTTTAATCTAGCCCCCCCCTTTTCTCTCTATCTCTCTCAGTTTTTCAAAATATGGTTTATCTGTGTAGTAGCTTTGGTTGTCTTGAAACTTGCTTTGTAGACCAGGCTAGCTTAGAACTCACAGAGGTCTCACTGCCTCTGCCTTGTGCTGGGACTAAAGAATCTAGCTTTAATCTTGGATTAAATAATCTAGATTTCTATCACCCACACCATGCAAAATAAATTCAAGATGGATCAAAGAACTTGATGCAAGATCTGAAACCTTAAACAGATCAAAGAACACATAAAATGTCCCTGAACATGTAGATACGGATGGGATCTTTCTGAAAAGGACCTCTGCAGATCAAGAAATAATTATGGGAAGTGACAAACAGGGTTTTGTGGAAGACAAATGTGTCTCAGCAAAGGACACAGTCAATATAATGAATCAACAGTGTAAAGAATGGAAGAAAAACTTTCTAGCTGTTCATCTGAAAGGGGTTAATACATGAAATACATGAAGAACTCAAGAAACTGAACACAGAAACTCTTAAAATAATCCAGTAATGGATCAGCCAGAAAATGAATAGACATTTCACAAAAAGACAGCATGCAGATATCAATGGGCAAAGGGAAAAATATAAAATGAAACATTATGGAGATTACATATTATCCATGTTAGAGTTGCTATCATTATAAAAATGAAGATGTGAGGGGAAAGAACCCACTTATAATGTGGAGATCTGTAAAGTAAAACAGTCTCAGGTTTTACAGGTTCTTCCCAAACCAAAAAGTGCAGCTAACATCTGGTCCAACCTCATCTCTCCTAGAAAGATACCCAAAGGGGACCTCAGTCAGCAGAACAGAAACACCAGCATATCCTTGTCTCTGCCAGTACTGTTCACAATGGCTTAGCTGCAGAACCAGCTTTCTGTGTTTACCAACACATGAGTGAATAAAGAAGATAGAGCACAATGGACTTTTATATTGGAAATCGAGATCATCAACCGGGTGGTGGTGGCGCACCCCTTTAAACCCAGCACTCAGGAGGCAGAGGCAGGTGGATCTCTGTGCGTTTGAGGCCAGCCTGCTTTACAAGAGCTAGCTGTAGGACAGGTTCCAAAGCTACAGAGAAACCCTGTCCCAAAACTACAAAAGAGAAAGAAAGAAAGAAAGAAAGAAAGAAAGAAAGAAAGAAAGGAAGGAAGGAAGGAAGGAAGGAAGGAAGGAAGGAAGGAAGAAAGAAAGAAAGAAAGAAAGAAAGAAAGAAAGAAAGACAACGAGATCATCATATTATGCAGGGCAAGCCAGACTAAGGAGATATATATTTTACCTCACTGGTGGAAACTTGGCTACATCCAATATCTATCACATGGAATGAGAAAGGAGGCTATGGGGAAATGTAAAAGGGATTAGCCCGTTGCTTCTGGGACTTGGGATCAGGACAGGATGAGGTTAATATGGTCAAAGTACTTGATACACTTGGCACAATGTCATGAACCCATCACTTTATAAAGTGAGTATGCGCTAATAAAATACTAGATGTACTAAAGCCAATAAGCATTCTGAATTTAAAAGTAACTTTTCATGACAAAATCCATTCTCTACATTTTAATAAAGTAGCTCTGTTATCCTTAAGTTTTTATTTGAGAAATAGTTTATAAATAGCTGTTCAATTTATATCAGTTGTAAATTTTAGAACAATCCGATCATCAAACATAACACAAGATGCTTAAGACTTCATAAAGTAATTTGGATCGGTTTTTATCCTAGTAGGGAATAAAACTATTAACAGACACATGTTCTTCGGGAATCCGCTGATTTTGAACTTAAATGTTTACTTTTTAAGATGACTTCAAATAAGTAACATTTGTATTCTAATTCATAGTGCTTCAAAACAGTCTTGGGAGGAGATCTTGTCATATCACGTTTAATTTAGCACACAACCCCCAAAGAACTTAGTGTAGATTTTGGAAATTCACTGTATCTGTTTTGCAGGTATGAGAAGCCGAAAGCATTGACCTAAGACACCATGGCGAACTTCAAGGAAGCCTTTTGTTTCAAACCCTTTCCACACGTTGAGCTACAATAAACCCCCATGCCTGAAAACACAAACAATCCGTGAAGCTGCCCACCTACTTCCCCAGGTGGTGGCAGTGAGGCCAGCCATCTGAAGTGCCAGGCAGCCACGGCGGCGAGAGCCAACTTCCCTGTACCCTCTAGATGCGCAGAGTAACATCAGAAGAATGTGAGTCGGGATACTTAGAATTCACTGTAGCAAAGAAAACCACGACAACAAAAGCACTCTCACTGATGAAATTGGAATTTTTTTTAATTAACACTTCTAATTAGAATTTAACATCTCACTAGCTTCGTATGGGATTTTTCGCTTCCTTAACTTCACAGAAACCTATCCGTTGGCTCTAAATAGGCAGGCACTTCCCATGCAGCACTCAGGGGTTTCAATTAATCCCTAGTCCTCTAACTTTGCTTGTGAACTTGTCTTTTTGCTCTTGTGCAGTTTCCCCATATAGAACCATCTGAGTTAAGACCCCGCAACAGGTTATTGGAGGCCCCCTGACCACACCCTGCTCCCCAGTCTTCCTCACCTTTCTGCGGGGAAGCATTTCACAAACTTGACTCTTACCAGTAATGCATATTGCCTAGTCTCTTCTGGGACGAGGAGCGCCCTGTGATTCTGAGAAGAGGTCTGTCTGAGTTGTATTTGAATCAGTACCTAGTGCACATTGTTGGACCCTACAGCACTTAATCCATGAAGTGAGCAGAAACACCAGTACCAGATATGTGTGATTAAAACATCTTGCCTGGTAAACTTTGCTAAAATGTGTCTGCATTAATAAAATATAAAGCTGCTAGTTTATTCATATGTTGCAAATCAATGCCCAGATACATGCTCTATAAACCCCATGTTTTCTCAGAGACACACAACTGAGAAATTCTTTGGGCTATCATCAAACAGACAGCAGCTCACTTCCAGGTCCTCAATTCACCTCCTGAGTTGAAAAACTGCCTGAATTCAGCAATTGTAGAAATTCCATTATCTACCTCTGTGCACGCACCCACAACGCCATGGTACCCAGTCTATGAGTTAGAGATTTTGATGTGTTGCTTTGTGTCATTGAGACAGTCTTACTATCTAGGCAAAGGAGACCTTAGATACTATTCTCTCAGGAGTATGCACACTAATGGTCCTGGACATTAAATAATTAAGTTTTGGGACATTTTCTACTAACACATAGGTTGTAGAATGAATGCTTGAACTAAACACTTCTATATTTTATCCAAACTCTTCAGGAAATCTGAGAAAGTAGGAACTGTCTAATAGTAAATGTTATCTTTGCTAATTTTCTCGGGGTTGGCAAATCCTGGTGAATTGAGGTGTTGCTTTTCTTAGGCTAGAAAGCAGTAAGAATCCCCACACTCACTTGTATAATGTGTGTTATGCAGATGTTGGTATCTCTGAACCATGGAAGTCTGAGAACCAGATCAGAACCCAAAGGTTGTTCCTAGGAAAACACCATCTCCTGATAAAAGAACTAACATTTATCCAGCTCTTACCATAAAGTTTTTGTTTGTCTGTTACTCAAAAGAAATGGGTAGCCGGGCGGTGGTGGCGCACGCCTTTAATCCCAGCACTTGGGAGGCAGAGGCAGGCGGATCTCTGTGAGTTCGAGACCAGCCTGGTCTACAAGAGCTAGTTCCAGGACAGGCTCCAAAACCACAGAGAAACCCTGCCTCGAAAAACCAAAAAAAAAAAAAAAAATGGGTAAACCGCTGTGAATTCACTCAGCCCTCAGCAGGTTGTTAGGAAAAAAAGACTGCCCTGCAGCAATATTTGAAGATGTAGTTCTTTGGTGTCAGCAGCCCTCTCAGGCAGGAGAGAGAGAGAACTGCCTGCCACCCAGCCACCCAACCACCAGGCTTCCCCCCTGAGCGCCATTACTCGGGATTGCTCTAGTTTGGCCATGCTGCTGTCTTCACATTGGTTTGCCTGTGAAGGTGGCAAGTGCCTTAGCAATAGATAAGGCTTAATGGGGATGTCACAGCCTTGCCACTGCTGAGCTGCTCTGAAAGCATGGGAGATTTTTAACATAATAATTATAGCATAATCATTTAAACATAATAATTATAACATCTTTTGTGTAAGGTCTTTCTTCCATGGAGGCTTGCCAGCATTCATCACCATCTAAAGTATTTATTTAGTACCCGAATGTGTATAGTTCTGCTGAGTGCTAGCATTTTCTTTGCTAATTTTTTTATAACATCTTAAATGGGGAAAGAAAAGCTGGAGGAGGAGAATTAGGAAAGAAAAGGTTAAAGAAAAACCTTGGCTATTTTAAACTTCCTTCTAGCAGCTTCTGAGGAAAGAGGTGGAGAAGGACTCCAGATCTGGAGAAAACATTTTCCTACTAGATTACATAAGCAGAAAGAGTCCCTACCTAGCAAACCGTTCTCCCCCCCCACGCCTGGAAAATTCATTAAATAATTAATTTTTAGAAAACTTAAATGTGTCTAACATTTTTCTACTTACAACTATATTAAAGAATGAACACTTGAACTAAACATCTCTATATTTTATCCAAACTTTTAGAGGAATCTGACAAAGTGGAAACTCTCCTGTTTGATGTTATTAAATGTTATCTTCGCTAATTTCCTCGGGGTTGGCAAAGCCTCGCAAATTTCAAAGATGCTTTCGAATCTAAATGCGTTTTGTGTGAAACACTTGAATATTTTCTCTGCATACTTACTGGAAAAACACATGCAGCCAATTCAAGGCAAGTAGGTTGTGGAATTATATAGATCTAGAATTATTTCCACGATTATTTTCACACTACAGCTTACACATATGTTGAAAAGTCTATTGTAGGATATACAGTATTTTGAAAATCCCAGAAGGACTGGAAAATAAAGTGTAGATATTTTGCAAAATACTTAACCAAATGGTTCACACAAATATAGAAGCAAACTGCGCGCTTGGAGTCTCCCTCTTAGGCCCTCTTCACTCGGCTTTAACATATGTGTCCTACTTTTTCAAAATACCGAAAATATTTGCAAGTATGTTTATTGAAATGTTTCTAAATTCTTTGCAGTAGTCACCCCATTTACATCCATACATATTTCTACTCCTTTCTGCGTGCATGGCGAGTGCGGGGTGGAAAAACTTTGATAATTATATCTTTACGAGTTTGTAACATTTTAAATTTCCAAAGGAAAATTAGACCCATAATTTTTTCAGATGTGCAGCTGAGAAATACTTTTTTAAATCGCTAATTTCACTGCAGATTAACACATTCAGTTCTGCCAAAAATCTGCCTCTTCCCATCCTTTTTCTACTGAGCCAGCCACTCTCTCCCATGTCATGCTCTTCTCTGCTGTCTTCTAGATGGAAAAACAAAAACAAAACAAACACAGAACCTTTAACTCCTGGGAAGAGAAAAGAGGGAAAGTGGATCATTTTTAAGGTTTCAAAATAGGCTTTTCTTAAAGAGTAAAAGAAGCATAGAAAATTAATCAAGGGAGTACTAAATGATAATGCATTTTCTACTACATATGTTCCCATCCCAATAAATTCACTATGTAAAACACAGAGTTTTGTTCAGAGTAGTATCTACTATAAAATGAAGAAATATTCCTTGTAAAGTTAAAGTTACATCCTACTTTTCAAAACGGGTCATATGACTCACAAAAAATTACAATTAACTCTGTAAATGTGCGTCTTTTATAGAGTAGCATGAAAATAAACAAAATAGGTCTATGACATAAAACAAGCTACACATAAAAAGTGA
>NC_022028.1:26548040-26551776 GCF_000317375.1 Microtus ochrogaster | reverse complement strand
TTTTCCCACTGACATGTAAAAGGCTGAATATATTTCACATAGTACCAGTGTCTAGTGTTCATTGTGTGCTGATGGGGAAATACAGACTCCACATAAAATTCTGATACTAGCACAGCTTCTGTCGTTTTACACATAACCCATATTAATATCCAATTTTTGTGTTATATGTAATGTATGTATAAGCATAGATAAATAGGTTATATGTATAAGCATTTATGTTTGTGTGTGTATGTGTTCTTGTGTGTGTATGTGTTCTTGTGTGTGTATTAGCTAAATTTGAGGGACGGCAGAAATGAAGATGGACAATCCGTAGTGACTCCATTGTCAAAGAAAATCACGACAGACCATTGAAAGGAAATTGCTTTTGATGGACATTTCTCCCAGGGTTTTAAATAATTCCCAAACGACTCAAGCAAATACTGAAATCCTCCTTTAACTGTGGAATTTTGCCACATAGTGCACTAATTGTCCTTGATGATGCTGTATTAAAGATCTGACTTTAAAAATGATAGAATTACTGCTGAGCTTGTCACCAAATTATGTTTATAGTTATGTTCCCAGAAAAATTAATATTGAATACCTCCAGAGTTTTTGTGGCCTAGAGCACTGGTTCCTTGACTTTATTAATGTACAAACATTGAACCTGATAGTCAAGGAACCTTTGCATTTCCTCTTCAGAGACCCCTCTAATTGGAGCTAAATTACAAACTTGTGTGTGCAAAAACAACACTGCTCTTTGTGAACATCTTCTGTACTGAAGAATGTAAAACTGTATTGAAAAAGGAAACTTTAGCATTTTTTTTTATTTTCTCTTTCTTTTCAAGAAGAAACCTTGATAGGACACTTCTTAGAGGTTAGAATCGACTCAGAATACTTTTAATTTGTTTTCATTTTAGAGGGTGGAATAAATGTTTTATCTTTAATACTTCAGAAAAAATAAAGTAAGGTTGAAGCAGCATTTCAAAATATACTTTTAATATGATTGGTAATAATGCATATAAAACATAATTGCTTGTTTCTTGAACTTTTGTTTGGCAAAAATTCCTATGGTCCAGAAACCTAATAAAGCAGCCTGGATTCACCATGTTCACCTTAGTGAGAAGAGAAGGGTACCCTCACAGAAAATGTCTTCTCCTTTGCTTCTCTTAAGAAAAATAAACTATAATTCCTATAATTTAAGAATTAGATTTCACAGCTATGGATGTAGTTCAGTGCCTAGAATGGCAGGGCCTCATATCCAATAACACATATACTAACTAAATAATAACACATTTTGAAACACACTTGTAATCCGAACACCCAAAAGTAAGAAGCAGGAAGGTCAGAATTAGGTCATCCTCAAGTCCATAGTGAGTTTCAGGTTGTCCTGGGCTGCATAAGACCCTAATAAAATGTGAGAGCCCACCAAAGGCATTTCTATTGGTTTATCTTGACAGTAATAGGCTCATGAAATATTATTGCTCCCTCCAAATTGCAGATATGACAAAGACCATTTTGGAGACCTGGTCTTGGCTCTTAAACACACCTACCTGAAGGAATTTCATGCTTCCACATGCTGACTTTACGCTGCTTCTAATGGGAACAGTATCCTGGCTCTAATTTGGAGGCACTGGAGTAAATGATTTCAAAGCCTCAATGAAACTTTTCTCTAACAGTCCAAAGTTTCTGCCATCAAAATTGGTCTACAATATTCTAAAGGCACTGTTTGCCAAAAAAATTTGCTCTTTTCAACAGTTGCTCTTTAAGAAGTAGAGCAAAACAAAACAGAACAAATAACAAAAAAAAAAAAAATGAAGCTTCCTGTCAGATGCATGCTTCTATAGCAATTCCCTGCAAGATTAATCCTTTATCTTGAGGAGAAGATCATTAAAACACAGAATGGTCTAAAAGGAGATGAAACATTCAGTCCTCTAGGGAAACTCCTAAGGCTTAGAAAATAAACAACTCAAAGGCCTCAGGAAGTTCCTGAAACTGACCAGTTTCATTAGTTCCCTGCATCTCCACACATATAGAAGCAATAAGGATTGCTGAGAGATGCTCACATACACTGAGTTGCCTGGAAAGGACACTCTTTGTTGTGCTGAGTTTCCTGCAGGATGTGCAGTTGCTCTATTGGTTACAACCTCCATGAGCTGCCACCCATGCCGAGATCAGCTTTAGTGGTACAGCTATCACTGAGTCATTTTTGCTATTGTGAGTCACCCCAATAACTGAATTCATTCACCAAACTGATGCTTTTTCACTTTGGTCTGTCACTGGTTCACCATCTGGTGTGAGCTGAAGTTTTTCTTTTTTCACATCTCTCCAGAGAAAACAACAGCAATAGAAGAAAGTTTCCATCACTGTCAAGTGACAGCCGTAGTCAATGTCACAGACGTTCGCTTGACTTTAGAAATACCCTACAATCTATTGAGAAAGAAGATGCTTGAAGTTGATACCGTCTTTTAATGCTTCTTGGGGAGGTCGCTCTCTTTGAAAAAAGGTATCTTGTAGTATCATGAATAATTCAAAGAGGCTTACAATGGCACTGTGATCTGCTTGGAGCTGAAGCTGGACACTGTGTCCGCGGGCCTACACTTCAGGATGTTCAGTGTTTTCCTGGGTTTAGCATTTACCCTGCTGAAGGAAAATGCAGGAGTATAAATTGGGAAGAGACAGGGAGGAGAGTTAAATAGCCTAGCATCTATATATGATGGAAACGTCTTCTGACCTTTCCCATAGACAGGAAACCTTGAGTCCTCAGCATGAGGGTCAACTTCAGAACTCAAGAGGGGTTTTTTTGGTTTTTTTTGGTTTTGTTTTTTTTCTCAAGGGCCCCCATTACAGGGATAAAAACATCTCTAGCTTTGGGCCCAGGTACAAAGCTGCTGCATGCTCTGTGACTGAGATGCTTACTTGATTTCAGCTCAGCGACAGGGACAGGAATCTGCAATGCTCTTGAAATTAATTGGCCCCTGCTGCTGCAGGAGCCCAGTGTAGTGTGTCCCAAACACAGAGCTCAACCGAGTCCCTGATTAATGCCAGCAGCTGTGGCCTCTGGCAACATCTGCCGAGGCTTCTCATCAGCAGCTTCTCTCCAGTTCTGAGTCTAAAATTATGAGAAGGACAGGACAGTTTGTGTCCATATGTGAGGACCAGACACCGTTAAATCACAGGGTATGTGTGAGACTGAGCCACCCCTGTGCTAGCAGAAGGGAGAAGGGCCCCTTAAACACCAACTTCTCCTTTCCAACACTATTTTTCGTTAAGTTCTGGTCGCTGTGTGCTAGGAATGAAAACCAACGCCTTTCGCAAGCTAAACCAGCTCTATTACTAAGCTGTATTATAATGTCTAACACTGATATTCCTTTCTTTCCTTCTTTCTGTGTCTGTCTGTCTGTCTTTTTTTAATAGGGCCTCACACAGTAGTGCAAGCCAGCTTTGAATTTCTCATTCCTTCCTCAGACTCCCACATGCTAGAAGTACAGGCATTTTTCACAGATAGTATTTTCATAAAGACTGACAGGTCTGGCCAAGTTTAGATCTGATAACTCATTAATACAACATCACTTGATGGTCTCAATTGCACGGGGGAGCCTAGAAAAGTTCTGCAGCTGTCTCATACATCACACACAGATATTTTCTTTTTAAAAAAAATTATTTATTAAAGATTTCTGCCGCTTCCCCGCCCCTGCCTCCCGTATCCCTTCCCCTCCCCCAATCAACTCCCCCTCTCTCATCAGCCTGAAGAGCAGAC
>NC_022028.1:26542965-26547661 GCF_000317375.1 Microtus ochrogaster | reverse complement strand
CACACAGATATTTTCTTAACAAAAGGATTTTCATTAAACAAAACAGACAAGGATACGGTCCTCTCCTCTTGGGAGATGACCCATCTCTCCTTCCCTTCTCACTCAGAAGAGGAAGAGGGAAGTGAACATCCTGGCTACTGGAGAGGAGCTCGTGCCCATGCTGGCCAGCATCCCCTATGCCTCCCTGCTAACAGTTTGTGTTCAGGGGTCAGCACTCTAAATCATGCCCTTGATATGTAGCTTTATCCTTACAGAAGCATTTGGAAGAAAGGTCTTGGAGAGGCCTGGAGAGGCATACATGCTATGCAGAGCTCAAAGTGCCTGAGCTGATGGAATCCCACACACTTCCCACCTACCTTGCTTAGCAACATCAGCTGGGGGCGATGGATTGGCCTTTCAGATGGCCTTATACCTGATGTGTCATTTTAAACCAACCAACTTCTGTGCTGTGGGAGACAAAGTAGAAGGATAGAGCTCAGTCAGGGCCTCCTCACTAAAAGCTTTAACCATTGCCTCACTGCAGAGATTTCAGGACTGCAGTTGGGCTGGCAAACGGCACAGCATGTACCAGCTGCCCTTAAATGCTCTGCCCCTGGCTTCTCTTTCTGTTCTGAGGAAGGTTGACACTTCTAGAAGGTGAAAAAGGGCAATGAGCCTCTTAAAACTGGCGGAATTGATCAGGGCATACCATTCTCTGCTCTTAAATCTTTTAAATCTTTGTCTACTGCCAGATGTTTATCTCACACTTCCTGATGTAAAAATATTTGAAGATAGCACAGCTGAATTGAAGAAGTGGGGTGATTTGAGGGTAAGGGGTGGATTTGCGAAAAATCAACTGTCAAGGGGAAGGCTCTTTTTGTCTACCTAAAGTCAGGATAAATGTTTGCGAGCACTGAAGAACTCGAGGAAACTTTACCAGCACTTATATAGCTGCTTTTGTGAAAGCAAGCTGGGTAGCTATTGTCTTTGTGAGTTTTTTCATCCAGGATGAATTTCTTGTCTATATTTTCTATAATTAAAAAAACAAACTATTTTCTCTCTTACTTAGAATCTAATTTTTTAAAGGAGATGAAAGGAACGGGCCAGGCTGTTTGAGAAGAGGAAGGGGGCCAGCAGGAGAGGGACGATGCAGCAGGAGACCGACAGAAAGTGAGTTGAATTGATTATATATACAGGTATGAAAGCATCATAAGGACACTACTGTTCCTGGTATATTGTGTGATTAGAGGCACTCGTTAAAAGTGGGTGTAGCTCTTTCTGTTTTCAGTTTTTTTGGGAATAACCTAGAGCAACCCTTTTGCCTTGCTATTTTTGCTTTTGTTTTTCTCCCTCCTTTTCCTTCCTCTATTCCTCTGCCACTCTTTCTCCTATTCTCTCATCTCCCTACTCTCTCTTCTCCTGTTTAATTTTAGAAACCAGCAGTATGTGATTGGTCAACCCTAGCATCACAATACACTTCAGGCCCTCAAAGAAATGAATTTCCTTTAGTATTTATCTTTGTGAAATCTGGTTTTTACTTTTGCTAATTTGTCAACGTTTTAGAGTCTCTGGTCTACCTTTCTATGTCCTTTTCAAGAATTGAATATATATCTCCACCCTTTGAGTAATATCCTGTTACATCTCTAGCATTGACAAATGAAGTCTGGGCTCCTGGGCTTGTTTTGAGTCATCATCTTAAATCAGATCTAAGCAATGGAACTCTTGTTCACCGGCTCTCAGAACTCTGCGTTCCTCACTGTGACCACACATCAGCTAGTCTTCTGGGTACTGAAGAGGACTTAGCACTACTGAGACCATCTTTGTTTAGCCCTCTAAGCATCTTAGATGTTGCCAGCAGAATATTCGTTCTATCTAAGCACAGCCTCAGTGATCAACCTGTCAGCGGCATTAAAGTACTATATGTTTTGGTTGATTGTGACATGAAAAAAGGTGGTGGTAGTGATTAAATTTGGGTGTCAATTTCACTAGGTCATGGTACTCAGACATTGTGATCAAGCCATTTTGTATGTTTCAGTGAGTTTATACTTTTAATGTGACCAACATCTAAGCCATTCTTAGAGTAAACATATTTCATAATGTATGTAAACCTCATCCAATCATTTGAAGTCCTGAAAAGAAAAAGCCGACTTGTCCAAGCAAGAAGGATGATGCCAGCGCGTGGTGCTTGGATTTGAACTGAAACTTTCATTAGGTCTACTCCTTGGTCTGCTTTGGAGACTTTGTACTTGCCAGACCCCACAATTGTCTGAGCCAAGTCCCTAAAATAAGTCTCCATCTCCTTATATATGTATATACATATGTAAAAGCACATGCATATACATGTATGCTGATTCGTACTCAAAATCTCCAGCACTCTAATTGACTCACCAAACCTTACTTTTACTGTTTTCTTTAACTGAAATGGCAGACCAAAACAGTCAGCATATTTCATCACAATTAAACTAGGCTTCTTTTTATGTCCCAGTTTCTCTGGCTTCGAAGTACCCCCATCTTCTAGACACTTGAACTATAACCTATAACCAAGTAACGATTGGTATCACGGAGAACAGAGAATGGTGCTGACCTTGACAAATACTGATCATTTTCCTCCTCTTTCCAAAGACCCAAAGGGCATAAGAGTCATCAAACATGTGAGGCTGCCAAGCCTATGGATTTAGCATGGTTTTTTTCTAGGCTTCTAATCAAGAGTATTGCCCAACAAAAACACATCCTTTGATCTCAGGGGCTGCAGGCCATAGTAGAACACCTGCTCTTACTCTAGAAATTTAATTGACCACTACCAGAATCACAATATTTTTAAGATATCTGTGTTTTTTCCATTTACCAAAATGAAATAATTGACTAAGCCACATATAAATATTTTACCAATGACTTAATCCAATTGTCAATAATCTGTGTTCTAGTATCTCAGATGGATATGAACTGCACAGTTGAATGTTTTACAAGTCTGTCTTTGATATCTCTTCCCTTTATCTTAAGTGTAAATGGAGACTGCTCATTTGTTTCCTGGCTGTCTAGACCTAAATAATCACACAGAAACTAGATTAATTACAACACAGCTTGTCCAGTGACTCAGGCATATTTCTAGCTAGCTCTGTCTCTGTCTCTGTCTCTGTCTCTGTCTCTGTCTCTCTCTCTCTCTCTCTCTCTCTCTCTCTCTCTCTCTCTCTCTGTGTCTTCCAGCCTGGCTAAATTCTGTCCTGCCATAGGCCAAAGCAGCTTCTTTATTAACCAATGGTAATAAAACATTCATAGCATGCAGAGGGTGAATCCACATCATTTAAGCACACACCCATTAGTGAAAATTTTACTTAAAACAAAAACTAGGCCTTCTTTGTGTTTCAAATAGACTTTTCATGGTATACCTAAATGCATATGTGTGTGTGTTGTGTGTGTT
This sequence comes from Microtus ochrogaster, assembly GCF_000317375.1. NCBI lineage: Eukaryota > Metazoa > Chordata > Mammalia > Rodentia > Cricetidae > Microtus > Microtus ochrogaster. Next base: position 26,544,264 of record NC_022028.1, on the reverse strand, counting down.
GTGTGTGTCTGCATGACTATTATACTCATTCTTAAAACTGAATGAACAAAATAGAACTAAAAGGAGGAGACAGAGAAGGAGAAACAAGAGGATGATCAGGAGGAAGCAGAAGACATGGAGAGAGAGGAGGGACCATAATGTAGCACAGTTAACCCATAAGTAGCATTATTTTGTTTAGCTGACAGGGCTGTTATTTTTCATCACAAATCATGGAATTATCTTTGGGGAGAAAGCTCTTGACTAACATGTTTGGTTGTATTTGGAAAGGTAACTATCCCAGTAAATTCCATTGATGCTATTAATCACATTCAGCTTATCACACATGTTAATTTATGACTCTTTTGCCACTGCCTCTCTACCCATTCTGAGATGCCTCATGAAAATTTTATCTGTGGAGCTGATTTTGCCCTTGTGAGCTGAACATGTTGTCTCGATTTGTTCTGTGTGGAGATTCCTAATTCTGCACTATTTATGTATAGCTTAAAATACTTTGTGTATGAGTTTTTCCGTTCTGTAGAACAAATGTGTTCTCAATTGAATATACTGCTAGTTGGCTGATACGCAATTTTAAAATCAAACATTATAGGAACTCAAAGTTGTTCTTCTGCACTAACATTTGTTTAAAATATTCAGAAGTATAAAGTAAAGTAAAAAAGGGGGCATCAGAGGCAAATGGGAAATTATTGGTTAATGTGGAGTGCATCTTATTCAAACAACTGCATTTTATAAACAAATATCAAGTTTAGTTTTTCTTTGAAAAGGGCAAATGAAGAGGCTTGCTTCTGGGGTTCGACATTCTTAAGCCTTTTGGTTTGCCGGAGAGTTCTTTGGGGGATATAATTGGTAATGGGAATGGGATAACGATTCTTAAACTTGACCAAGACTGGGAATCAGGCATTGATGGTTGCCACTCACCTGTCTAAAGTCTTCCACAGGAGCTGTGAGGATAGAAGTGCGTTGCAATAGCAAGAATAGAAAGAGGACTGTTGGGATCTGAACTTATGCCTCTTTGCTACCAGGTTTTGAAGCTGACATCAAAGTCCATGTTTTTAAAACTGAATCTCCAGCACAGAGGCCGTGAGATACAGAGTTTACTAGGAGATTATTAGCATGGGATAATGTTGCTACAAGGACAATGTTCTATTCCTTGAGGGACTAGATTGTTAGCAATGAGTTGAACCCTTTCTTGCTATCTCACTTTTACTTTTTATTGTCTTTCTACACAGCATGAAATCCTTTGCTTGATGCTGTCACCATGATAATAGGTGTCCCCACCTCTAGAACTGTAAAAAAAAAAAA
>NC_022028.1:26535492-26542865 GCF_000317375.1 Microtus ochrogaster | reverse complement strand
TAATCTGTGTATCGCCAAGAGGCTGTGGCCTATCTTCTTCTCCTTTGGCAGTTACATGGCAGCTCCCTGACTGTACCTACTCTCTCTCTGTCTCTCTCTCTCTGTCTCTCTCTCTCTCTCTCTCTCTCTCTCTCTCTCTCTCTCTCTCTCTCTCTCTCTCTGTGTCTTCCAGCCTGGCTAAATTCTGTCCTGCCATAGGCCAAAGCAGCTTCTTTATTAACCAATGGTAATAAAACATTCATAGCATGCAGAGGGTGAATCCACATCATTTAAGCACACACCCATTAGTGAAAATTTTACTTAAAACAAAAACTAGGCCTTCTTTGTGTTTCAAATAGACTTTTCATGGTATACCTAAATGCATATGTGTGTGTGTTGTGTGTGTTGTGTGTGTCTGCATGACTATTATACTCATTCTTAAAACTGAATGAACAAAATAGAACTAAAAGGAGGAGACAGAGAAGGAGAAACAAGAGGATGATCAGGAGGAAGCAGAAGACATGGAGAGAGAGGAGGGACCATAATGTAGCACAGTTAACCCATAAGTAGCATTATTTTGTTTAGCTGACAGGGCTGTTATTTTTCATCACAAATCATGGAATTATCTTTGGGGAGAAAGCTCTTGACTAACATGTTTGGTTGTATTTGGAAAGGTAACTATCCCAGTAAATTCCATTGATGCTATTAATCACATTCAGCTTATCACACATGTTAATTTATGACTCTTTTGCCACTGCCTCTCTACCCATTCTGAGATGCCTCATGAAAATTTTATCTGTGGAGCTGATTTTGCCCTTGTGAGCTGAACATGTTGTCTCGATTTGTTCTGTGTGGAGATTCCTAATTCTGCACTATTTATGTATAGCTTAAAATACTTTGTGTATGAGTTTTTCCGTTCTGTAGAACAAATGTGTTCTCAATTGAATATACTGCTAGTTGGCTGATACGCAATTTTAAAATCAAACATTATAGGAACTCAAAGTTGTTCTTCTGCACTAACATTTGTTTAAAATATTCAGAAGTATAAAGTAAAGTAAAAAAGGGGGCATCAGAGGCAAATGGGAAATTATTGGTTAATGTGGAGTGCATCTTATTCAAACAACTGCATTTTATAAACAAATATCAAGTTTAGTTTTTCTTTGAAAAGGGCAAATGAAGAGGCTTGCTTCTGCGGTTCGACATTCTTAAGCCTTTTGGTTTGCCGGAGAGTTCTTTGGGGGATATAATTGGTAATGGGAATGGGATAACGATTCTTAAACTTGACCAAGACTGTGAATCAGGCATTGATGGTTGCCACACACCTGTCTAAAGTCTTCCACAGGAGCTGTGAGAATAGAAGTACACTGCAATAGCAAGAATAGAAAGAGGACTGTTGGGATCTAAACTTATGCCTCTTTGCTACCAGGTTTTGAAGCTGACATCAAAGTCCATGTTTTTAAAACTGAATCTCCAGCACAGAGGCCGTGAGATATAGAGTTTACTAGGAGATTATTAGCATGGGATAATGTTGCTACAAGGACAATGTTCTATTCCTTGAGGGACTAGATTGTTAGCAATGAGTTGAACCCTTTCTTGCTATGTCACTTTTACTTTTTATTGTCTTTCTACACAGCATGAAATCCTTTGCTTGATGCTGTCACCATGATAATAGGTGTCCCCACCTCTAGAACTGTAAAAAAAAAAAACCAAGAAAACAAAAAATACCACACTGTTCTTTATGTATTACTCATTTCTAAATTTTCTATTGAAGCACAAAAAATGGGCTAACATGCCATATTATTTTCATAATGTTTATTTGAAAGCACTCCTTGAACTAGTTCTTTCAGAAGGTAAGTGAAATCTTCAAGTCTCAGTCCACTTGATTGCCATTTGTGTAAGAAGAGGAAAAATAGCAGATGCACACAGCAGGAACAGAGGTCTTGGAGGACACAGTGAGACAGTAGACCCCCACAACCTACAGGAGAAACCCAACAAACCAGCACCCTGATTTAGACTTCCGGTCCTTAGAAGTCTGTGGAATGGTGAAACTCTGTTGCCCAATCACCCTGACCTGTAACATTTTTCTTATGAAACCATAGGGATATAAACAAGGGGGGGGGTGTTGTTGCAAGAATAGTGAAAAGGAAAAAAAAGAATAGTGAAAAGGTTTATAATAAAAAAAAAATGGTAGTTATGTGGTGTCAAGTGAGTAGCTTTCTTGTCTTAAGTTGGAATTCCCTTTGGAAAGAACACCTGGGATACTTACTTACTATGAAGTGTATATGCATGTGTAGATGTGTAGGCTAGTATGTATCAGAAGTCAAATACATATGGGTCTACTGTTTCCATGCCCAGGGTCTCACTAAGCCAGTATCAAAGGTTTTGAAGAGCTGTGTTGGTTTTTATGGGCATTGAAAAGACCGCTCCTGGGTTGTGATTGAATACCTGACTGCTCTGTGGCTCAACTCGTATCCCTGTTTCCTCACTGAAGACAGCTGAGAGCCTCTCTCAGGTCCCTGAAATTATCTGTAATTGACATCACATTTTTATTCCAATTAGAAACTCAGAGAAAAAAAAAAGTAAGGAGACTTTCTATGCTTCCAGCCTCTGAAGTTTTCCCTTCTTGTCTCTTATCTCCTGCATTTAGTCACTCATATGAGGTTGGATAGCAGTTATCATACCCTATTAGGTAGAACAAATAAGTTCTGGTATTCCGTGGCTTAGTAAGATGCATGCCACTTACAATAATTATCATAGTCTTTATAAAATACGGGAAAACAGGATCCTAAGTCTCCAAACACAGTGCAACGAGAGCAGGAAGTGCTAATTACTACAGATTGGTCCCTTTAATTGGTGCATGCTGTATGCATGCAACTAATATATGATAATCAAAATCTTACAAAGAATGTATGTGATTTGATGTGGACTATTTATTTTAAATCTCTGCAGCCTTACTGGCATCTCAAGTTCTGCTTTGTCACTTTGGGTACACATTCAAGGAAATTCTCGGAAATAGTATGTGGACAACTTTGAGGGACCATTTTATCCATACCACTTATAATTTAACAATCCTGAAAGGCTAATATGACTGAGAATTCAGCGAAAAGGAGCTCATTAGAAAAGCCTTCTTAAATGTCTGAGGAGAGTAGATTCAGAACACAGATGGAGCTGCAGCCCTGGAAGAAGGATGCTGACACAAATCGAGGGTTTAAACCCAGGTAAGCACTGAGGTGTTTTCATTTCTGTTGGCCTCAACTACTTTTAGCATACTATGAAGCTGAAAGCCAGTAAACCAATCAGAAACCTAGATTAGATTTGGAGAAATGCCAAGCTTTCTCCAAGATATTCCTGTGTAAATATTCGCTGGTATCCTTAAAGAGTGTAGGTTTTTTTCATTACTTGTATGTATTTATAAAATGAAGGCATTTTCTTTTTAATTTTACAAGAAGGCAAGATGAGTTCCAGCTTTTGTCTATGCCTCCATTTTGAGTCTTTAACTGTTTGTTCTATAATATACTACCAGGTATGTCATTCAAGATCTTTACAGAAACCATTTAATATAGTGCAGAATAGAGGCTGCAAGGGCACTTAAGGACGGGTATAGTAACTTAGTAGTTAGTGGCAGAAGGGTGTTCAGAACCGGTAACAGTGTGGGACACCCAATATCTTAGGAATCAGGAGGCAGAGAAAGCAAAACTGAGACCAGTTCCAGAATGTGTTGTGGGTACTGATGTGCTTAGTTAGACCTTGTTGGATGAACTGCCATGTAAGTACTCAAGAAATGGGAAAGAAAAGTGAGTAGTAGCTACCAGAGTCATAATTATTGGTAAAAAAAAATTAGTGGAGGAAACAATATTTACCCATTACTGATTGGTACATAATATTAGTCGAGAATAGTTGACCATGATGGAGGGAAGCTACTTCAAAGAATACACAAGACAGGAAAGAGACAAGAAGATCTCGTCTTTTCTCCTGTATCTGAATTTACATTAATATGATTGACTAAAGATAGAGGTCTGTTAACAAGGGAATCCTGGGAAGCCAGTCTTACAAATAATAAGGAAATAATATGGATATGTTTCTGAACCCAAAGGTAAATTAGTGGTTTTCAAATGTCTTAATAAGGAATGTCAGTTGCAGGAAGCTGATTTCTTCCATGTCTGTTAACAAGGGAATCCTGGGAAGCCAGTCTTACAAATAATAAGGAAATAATATGGATATGTTTCTGAACCCAAAGGTAAATTAGTGGTTTTCAAATGTCTTAATAAGGAATGTCAGTTGCAGGAAACTGATTTCTTCCATCCATTTTTATAGAATCATCAGTTCTGTTTAATATGAGTGTTGGACTCAGTCTTGAGGACATTTTCTCATGTGTACTGATGAGATGGAGACTGCAGTGTAGATTCAATATGGTAAGTGTGTAAAAGAATTCACACAGAGCCTTTATGAAAAGAGAATTCAGCAAAGCCTTCACATCAATATCATAGGCTTCCTATCATCAATATTTTATTCTTAATATTTCACTAAATTCAGCTATCGGAAAATTTACTTTATAAATATCTAACAGAAGCTTTCACGGGCCCTGTTATAGTCACCTCCAGTTATTTGTGTGACTGTGTAAAGATATCTGGGAAGGGCTGGTAGTCCTTTCTTCGTGTTCTCTGTCATGCTGGGAGGGAAGGAAGCTGCTTCAACTTTTCCAGTTTCAAACATGCCCTAGATTTGGAACTTTTGGTACCTCCCCAAAAGGGTTAATTTTATCATGACTATTTCTCAGTTAAAATGTCAGTGAAACTCTTTTTTTTTTTAAATAACAAACATTTCTCATTGCATGCTATGGAGAATTTTGATTGAGTGCGTGGTAGTATATAAATATCCCTGTTTCCTGTAATCTGTGGGGTATATTTTAAAAATTAAATTATTTACCAGCGCTCTAGAATGCCAGAGTTTAAAATAGCATCCTTTTGCAAGAGGTGAGGGTGACAACATATGCCCCAAGGTATAGAAACTGAAATATACACTGTGGTTGTAGCAACAAATACTAATCGGTTTTTTGAATGGTTGAGATAAGATGGCAGTTATCATGAATGCTACAGTGAGAAAGTAATGTGGGATTCCTCTCTGTATGCTATGAATATCGTTGGTTAAAAAGGAACTGCTTTGGGCCTATCGCAGAGCTTTAGGGGAAAAGACTAAGTAGGGAAAACTAAACAGAATGCTAGGAGAAAGGAGGCAGAGCCAAAGAGAAGCTATGGAGCTGCCGATAGAGACAGATGTGCTGGAACTTTGCTGGTAAGCCACGACTTCATGGTGATGCACAGATTAGTGGAGATGGGTTAAATTAGATGTAAGAGTTAGCCAATAAGAAGCTAAAGCTAATGGGCCAAGCAGTAATTTAAATAATATAGTTTCTGTGTGATTATTTCGGGAGTCTGCGCAGCCGGGAAACAAACAAACAGCCTCCCACTACAAGAAACATGCTGAAAAGAGGTTTAAGACATGTGAGGAGAAATTTGGGGCAGGAAGATATTTTGGTACAAACATGGTGTGGGTAAATGCTGATCAATGGGGGAAATGGCTAATATACCGTTGTTAGTCAGTCTTTCGAATATATAGGATTGATTCCAATTGCACAACACTTCAAATTTTATTTTATATGGTGCCATTAGATATCGATACACACAGACAACTACATAACAAAACATTCTAGAGAAAACAAATAAACAAACAGAAGTAGAACGATAAAGTCATGATACAATCAGGAAAACAACAAGTAGTTGAATGGACATACAGCTCAGTTCAGAAATACAAAACAAGTTTAGAGGCCTTTGGATAACTAAAGTTAACATGTAAAATAAATTACCAAAAACCTATTTTTTTTCTAAATATTAGCTGTATAAATAAATATAAATAAATTCTACAACTGAAAGTAAAACGCATGAACTAAGAAATGATGTACAGATGGAATAGCAGATATTGAAGTGCGAGTCAGATGGTAAGCAGGTTAGACATTATATGCAGAATGCCAGGAGGAGAAAAAATAAAGTGTATACTAAGCATACAGTTGGGGTAGAGGTACTTGAGGCTATAATGAATAAGCAATTTTTGAAAAACTGAAATCATCAAGATTCAAATTTACAAATGTTAGGAAGCTGAAAATGCAAAAACAACAACAAAAACAAAAAATAGATGTCAGTATAGACAATAGGGACTGGAAGGCTAAGGAGAAAGTGATCTCTAAGCACACTAACTTCTAAGGGTGCAACTCAATAACAGAGGACATATCAAGTGTGCAAGTACAACTATTATTGATGCAAATAAGAGATAAATCAAATAAAAAGCACAGAGAGAGAAGCTGGACAGAGTGCTTTCAGTAGAGTGTAGAAATACCAAGAGGAATACCAGGTGTCATCAGCAGCATCATGCTTTCTGCTGAAAAAAAAAACATCAATTTATTTTCATTAACAGAGAAAAAGAAAGGAGGAAAGATGTAAATAGACGTTTGAAGAAAAACTAAAACAATCTCGACCAACATTATTAAATACGCATGGCATAGAAACCAGGAATTGAACCTTTAACAGTAAGTGATTAGAGATACTCTCTAAAACCTAAATGGTGATGCTGCCAATTTATAACAAGCTTTTGTAAATATTGATGCATATGTAATATGGCCCAGGGACATTAACCAAGGAAAGAAAGTCACATGGTGCTACTATCAGTACTAGCAAATGAATAAGAAGAATGTGGAGCAACAATAAAATGTGTCAACAATAAAAAATATAATGCAATGGAAAGGGAATTGTATGAAAATATGGCAGTAAGATCCAAGACACATCGGTTATTCTGTTAAGTAAATAACAGACAAAACATAAGGATTGGTCCAGTGGGCTTTAAAAAAAAATAACCAAATGATACTCACTGACAATTGTAAACTTGTTCTCACCCTTCTGGATAGGGAGCCACGGGATGATTGACAGTACAGTGGCGGCAGTCATTAGAAGGAGGGAATCTGTACTGCTGTGTGCTTACACCGAGTTTCACCGTGATGTGAAACACACAAGGAGTAGGAAAGGTCACTTAATCACAGAAACTGCAAGTACTTAAGAAAACATGAGTTCGGAAACTGTAAATAAACAGGGAAGTCAGAAGTTTACATATGAAAAACAAACTGAAGAGCATCATGAGAAATTAACATCTCTCTAAAATTTGCAGGCATCACTGACAATGTAGATTTTTTAAAATGTGGTTATAGAACCGGAGCTGATCAACTAACATAGAATTCTATGCAAGTGGTAGAGATCACTATATATATATATACATATATATATACATGTATATATATACACATACATATATATACACATATGTATGTGTATATATATATATATATATGA
>NC_022028.1:26532065-26535392 GCF_000317375.1 Microtus ochrogaster | reverse complement strand
ATTTGAATTTGTATCAATATACAAAAATCTATATCAATGTAAATTGTCTATAAATAATAACTCACAAATAATCTCACTATATATATACACATATATATGTATATGTATATATATGTATATGTACATATATATGTATATATATGTATACATATATATGTATGTATATATATATATATGAAACTGGGGGTTTAATGAGCCAGAGTGCAAAGCTCATCAAATCCCAAGATTAAGAAAATACAGATTATAGTTTCTAAATATTAAAAAAAAATCCATAGGGAAATAAAAAAAAATCAATAGAAATTTTAAGTGTTTGGAAATTTGGCAAGTAAAAGAAATAAAAAAAAAGTGACTATGCAAATAATCTGAAATAAATAACAAAATGTTATAAACCTCAAATCTTATTTTTATGAACATAAATATGACAAAGATTATAAATATAGTACATGTTAGCACTTACATTGTTTCAGTTAAGCAAGAGGTGGATATGCTTATACATGTGAAAAACTGAAACCATCCATCTTTACATCTTAAAGAATTGTAAATGTTACAGTTAAAAAAGTGACGGAGGGATGACTCAGTGGGCAAGAGAGATAACTGCTCTTCTGCTCTCCTGGATTAGGTTCTTGGCACCTACATGATGGCTCACAACCACCGGCAGCTCCAGTCCTAGAGCGTCTGATGCTCTGAAGGCTCTTGCATACTAATTGTGCACTTTCCTATATTCAGGTAAACACGTAACATGAAATGAAATTATATGTGATTAGGAGAGTTTGAACCCAGTTCTAGTGACAAAGCTTTTGAATTTTTGAGATGCTGAGACAGGAGGATTGCACATTCCAGGCCATCCAAGGTAACTTAGCTAGAGGCTGTCTGATAATGGAAAAATAAAAGGGTCTGAGATATAGTTTGGGGATAGTGCTCTTGTTTCTCATGGGTAAATCATTAGATTCAATTGCCAATTCAGAGGGAAAAGGTGTTTTGTTAAGTAGACTTTATACCATAACTCCGTACATAGATCCAGGATTGAAAACAAAAGTAAATTTTCACTCAAAGTAAGACTCGAGAGGACACTCTAACTGTAACATACCTGCATAGCTGTGTGGCTCCTTTGTACAAGAACTGCAGACAAGGCAGCAGATCAAAACTGACACAAGAGAAAATTAAAATCACCATCATTTTATGCTTAGGAAAGAATTGGAATTGATGGTGAAACATTGGTACCAAATAAAATCAAGAACTTGGGGCTTTGGCTGTTAATTTCCCAATCTCCTAGGAAAACAAAGCCCTCCACAGTTGTGATGTTGTCTATGCTCTTTCTCTAGTATAGTTGAAGTTCATCAGTACCAGGGGTGTTAATTTGCAAAGTTTCAAATATCTAATTCCATTTTACCATAAGAATAGAAAGGTTAAGAACTTCCATTTAGTGAATACCAAGTATCTTCTAATACAGGCCAAGAATTTCATAAAGAATGTATTTTTTTTCTACTTTATATATTTGAAGTAAAATCTCATTGATCTTGAAAATGCATGTATAAAACATACTAAGTAATGGAAAATACTGCTTTTATTTTCAGAGAGTAATTTAATTAGTTAACTGTTATACATTAAACTTAGAGTTGAATATATAAAACTATAATAATATATAACATACCTATTAAATTCAACACATTCAACTGAATTTTGGCTCAATCATTAATAACAATTAAACTGCAGAGATTAAGCACTCTAGGCATGTGAACAGAATAAAAACTAATTTAATTTTAGTAGCCATGGTTATATGAGTAAAAAAAATCATCCAAATTTCAGTAGTTTATTAAAAATGTATTTTTTTCCAAATGCAAAGAGTCAGAACGATCTGCTCTTCAGCCACTTTTTCTTAAGTAGTAGCCCATGTAAACCTTGAGCTTTTGTTTGTGTCTCTACCACTGTACAAAGTGATTTCCAGCTTCCTCTTGGGGTGGAAGAGAGCATTGCAAGTCAGCACTGCCTTGGCAGAACATGCGCTCTACTGAGCAACATCTGAAGTCTTGGGTTCTAGTTTTGCAGCTACCCTTGCTATAACGCTGGCAGTGAATAAAGCCAGAGAGAAACCACTATATTATCATAGCACTCTAACTCACGTGGCTCTCTGTCTGATTACCTGGAATGTAGAAATAGTTACAAAATAGTCTTGATACAAAAAAAAATCAACATACAGAAATAAAATTTAATAGTAACATAAATGGAAGTACACTTAGTGGAGGGGGAAGTAAAGTCATTGGAAATCAGTGTGTGATTTGAGCTTTTATAGAACAAAGGGTTTTGTTCTGTATGAAATGCGGAAGGCAAATGATGGCTGCAGGAAGAGGATTCTGCTCTGAGTATCTTAACTCTCCAAATAAAATATATTGAATATATTGTCATTACCTCCCAAACAGAACCATAACCTTTCTTTATAATCTTGATCTCCTTTATTACTGTAAAAATGACTTTAGTATGGGTCACAGGTTCCATATCCTGGAAGGATTCGGTTGCTTTCTTGATTTGTTTGGAAGCTTGCATGATGCCTTCTAATGCTATGAAAACTAGTACTCGGGGAGGATTTAGCTCAGGTCTTCTAGATTCTGTGTCTGTAGTACATAATGGTTTTAACAATATGGACTTACCTTCCATCTCTGTGGTCAGACCAAGCACAATTAGCAATAGCAGAAGTCTCATAGATAATCCCGAGGAACAACTTAAAATAGGGCTTTTCATGCCAGCCTGGTGTTGGGGGGTTTGTTAGGCTTAAATATATTTTTGGAACTTTTTGGTAGAAAGTTAGTAGTACAGTTTTTTTGTGACTATTTAAAACATTCTTACTTATTTAAAAACATTTCCTTTTTTAAAATGTGGTTCCCTTTTCCTGTATTTATCTCTCCTCACTTCCTAATTAAAGCTACCCTTGTTCTAGAATCCCCCTTTCAGAAGACTTGTACCTAGTCATTTCCTGTGTTGCGGGAGCTCCTTCTGCTCCTTCAGCCAATAGCTGCTGAGAGACCACACCCATCCTAGACAACAGCCCTCTGCACAATCAGGAAAGAAGCCTAGTCTCCCGAAGTGGAGCCAGAAGCCAGAGAGCAAGCAAGGGCAGTTGCTGCTTTTTTAAAGAAAGAGAGACCACACCCCAATGGGCTGGTATCTCAGCAGCTATTGGCTGAAGGAGCTCCTGCAACATTCCCTCTACACTGCTCCCTTCTTTTTCTTTTTTTTTGTTTGAAAGACAATAAATGTGTTTTATTTAAGTAGATGCAAAAATAATAATACAAAATTAAGATTTTGAAATTTAGCATAAATAGCATTCCAACA
>NC_022028.1:26516218-26531360 GCF_000317375.1 Microtus ochrogaster | reverse complement strand
TTTCCACAGGGCAGGGAACCCTGACTGCTCCCTTCTTCCGTAAATGGTCTCTGTTTGCTTTCCTTGTTTCTGGAATTATTTAGGTAATACACTCACATCTCAAGGTTTGAAGCTTGGAACTTAAGGTGAGATATTTGTCTTTCTGCACCTAGGTTATCTCATTGAAAATGATATTTTCTAAATTCATCCATTATCAACAAACTTCATTTCTTCTTTTGAGAACTTTTTGTTCTAGTCCATAGCCTGTTTCTGAATAGGATGATTTCATTTGTTTGTTTAACTCTTTGCCTTTTGAGTTCTTTGTATATTCTAGATATTAGTCCTTTGTCATATGGATAGCTGGCAAAGATTCTCTCCTATTCTGTGGATTTTCACTTCAATATGTTGAACATTTCTTTAGCTGTACAGATGCTTGTAAGTTCTACAAAGTTCCACTTGTTAATTGTAACAATGGCATACATATCTTAGTGGTAACCAGTAGTTCTCTGGCAGGGCTTAAAGCCTACTCAAGAAGATGGAAATCAGCTCCGACACTGGAAACATAGATAACTATCTCAAAACAGTGAAGTCATGGATCTTGGCCGTGGAGCTACAATAGCTCCTAAGCTAAACCATTCTAATCCAGACTATATTCTAAATATGTATACTTATTTCCACAGGTAAATGTAATTCTGACCTATTATCAAAGAAATTTCTCTTTGATGAAGACCGTTACAAAAAACCCAACCATTCAAAATGCCTATTTGTGGAGTTCAGTTTCAGCTGATACATCTACTGCAAACACCTGCACCTCAGACTCAGGGACCATTGCAGGGGAGATTCTGAGTCTTCCAAAAATAGCGGTGGAAATTCCTCTTTCTAGATATGTCACAGGAGCTACACCAATAATGTCTTATCAACATAATTGCCGAAACATGACAAGAACAAGACACATTCATTAGGCAAGAAAACATGAAAGAGAAAAAACTCAGGAAGCCCCAACATGTTGAAAGAACTACAGGCAACTAAGAAACCCTGAGTAGGAGAAAAAGACTTCCTCGGGGAAAAAACACACACAAATTTGTTGTCCAATACCAATGGTCAGCCTTAAACACATCTACATAAAAGAAGCAATATATATATGACCATACATTTGAAAGAGAGCATGAGATAAGGGAAGAATTGAGTACATAAGACTTGAGAGTAAATAGAAGGGGAAAATTATATAATTATTTTATAATCTCAAAAATAAAACAAATGAATTTTTAAATAACTTGATGGTTTAAAAAATAACATGTAAAAAAAACTTTATTATCTACAACCAACTGCTAATTGTTTGATGATTCATATTAAATACAATACAGCTGAAGAATTAATGCTCAGTAAGGTGATGTCATAAGCCAGGAGAGGATGAAAACTTGACCTTTTCATTCTAAACCATCTTACACTGTGACTGTGAGATTATACATAGCGACTGTGAGCTTCAACACAATTTTTTTGAGTTCTCATGAATCCCCTTCCTATGAATCCCAATTTTTATGTCTATCCAGCATTTACTCACCCTTGATTTAGACAGAAAGCATGGTGGCATTATAGCAATTACCATATATTTCTCATAGAACCTTCATGATATCTGATACAGTACAGTGCTCTTATAAAAGTGGATGATATAATTCTGGGGAACTATAGCACAATGGACATAGATAAGCTAAATGTATCCTTTAAAAGAAAGAAGTGTCCTGAAGACTAGTCAGTCTCTTTGGCTCCAGTATGTCTGTTTGTAAAGCATATTTGGAATGAGAAGTTCTATTCGTGAAGTGAGTTTTTGCTTTGGGCATGATACAGGTTTCACATTTAATCTTTCAATGAATAGAGCAAAGACTCTAGGCTGGAGATGTGGTTCACTAGCTAAAAAAGAATTACTACCATTGGATCTGGGTAACTTAAAACCTGATGGACCTTTAGTTCCAGGAGATCTGGCATCCTTGCCCTCTTCTGGCCTCTGTGGATACCCACACATATGTGTACAAATATGCATGCAGACACACACGAATAAAATTTAAAAAACAGATCAAATATTTTTTAAATGAGAAAATGAGGCATGGGATGGTGAATTAAGAACGATGGCAAATTGAATGAGAGCAAAATGTAGGATTTGACTTTAGATTTACACAACACGCAAAGAAAAAATACTGTGTTTAGCCCAAGATAGAGTCTCCAAGGAAGGGGTTACTAGCCTAAACAAGCAGATGTTAAACAAGTATTTAGAGCTATGGTGACGTTAATCAAAAATGAGTAGACTTAAGGAAAAACGAGTGCTTGTTTTGATCAAATGAAAAGCTTTTTGATTTCCAAACAGACCTTAAAACAAAATGTAAAAGCATATTGCGTCAACTATGGTATTCAAATCTTCTGCGTTGCTGAGCCTCTGGGATCTGGAGCCTTTCAAACTCTGGAAACACTGCTTTATCCAGGGCTGTTCAATGCTTAGAAATTAGCACATGGCAGGCCTGTGAGTGTCCCTTCTAAATTCAAGCCAACCAATCCAGAGTTTGCAGGCCAGCTTCCTCCCCTTTACTGGCCTCCTAGACTTTGGACTGAGCTCTCGGTGTCCTTAAAAGAGGGTGTAATGATTACTGCCAAAAGTGGGCAAAATTATTTACTCTACCAATCCTTTGCCTTCTCGGTCTGCACTGGCACATCCGTCAAGAGAAAAGCTCAAAGAGTCTCTCTCTGCCAATGTCCCTTCACTCCCTGCCTCTTTCCCATCATCTCTGCAAAATGCTGCTTGTCGACTCTCTGTGGCTGTATACAGTCCGGGTATTTAATGACAGCTGCCGCCAAATTCATTCATCACAGCATCTGCAAGCGATAAGAAAAGTCTTTATATTTAAGCATCTATCTTGGAAATTACAGATTAATTTTATCATTTTTCCTGTTATTTAAATGAATTTAATAAATGTTGAATATTTAGCCACAGGTCATAAGTTACCTTAGGCAGTCTTCTTCCCGAATGGAGAACTGTAGATTATATGATCTATTTTTTTCTTTTTAATTTTTACCCCCAGAAACAAAACAAAAAATAAAAATTTGCCATCATGCATACATGTAATTTAGATTTCTGTCTTTTCATATATCAATAGAACTGACAAAATTTAAGTAGGTTAAGAGTAAACAAGATTACTCTAACATTAGTTTCAACTTTCTTGGGCATTTCAAGTTGTTTATTGCATATCATTCAATTTATAATTGTATTATGTTGTTCTTTATATAAATGAAAACATTATAATATGTACTATTATATGAAGAATACCAATTTGCCTTTCCCTGTATAAATGATCTTTTTTATTGGTTTCCTAGAGAAGGACGTGGGCTTCTGAAATTCTGCAATACAAAATGTCTTCTTGAAAGTTTTATGAAAAGCAAAACTATGTCCAAACTACTAAAATATTTATATTACGTTTTATATTGCATAAATGTTTAGATGTTCTGATGAAGGCAGAGCTTGGTGCATTTTTAATAAAAATTTAATATTAATTTTAATATGACATATTAATAGTAGTGGTTATAATCTGGCCTTCCTGTATTGAATAAGGTGGTAATTTCTATTGATTCACTAAAGCCAACTAAATCCTCTAATATCTTCTTTGACACATTGCCTAAGTTATTTTGTATACATCTTCAGAATCTTATGAAAAATTGTTTCATGTGCCACTGGGATACAAAGGAAGCTTGAGAAAATAAGCAATATCCAAGGACCTTGTACAAGTTTTGTCAAAGTGTTTGTGGCAAAGCTGTGCTTGTTTACTTGTAGATCTCCCCCTCTTTACCCCCTCCCAGTATTGGCTTTGAAATTTCAAAGAAAAACCTCTGCTGGATGATTCTGTATTGGCTAGCCTCCAAAGAAAAAGCATGTTTCACTTCTAAAATACCCATGACATAACTCTTTCTTGATAGAAAAACCTGTGAATCTTTGTTGCATTCAGCAAGTCTGTGTTCTGTGTTTTCCAGGGGAAAATTTGTAATTCATATTTCCTTAGGCCAGAATTTTGAAATGAATGCCCAAAAGGGATGTTATTTGTAAAAGAGGGTCTTGCAAATATGCCGTCAATTCTCCTTTGAGTACAGCTCTTCTGTCTTAGACCAGATTCTTTGTCAGAGGGGACCCTGTCACTTGTCCTGGTAGTTAAAATGTAGAAACAATCTCTCCTTGGACCGAGTCTTCACATCTTGAAAAATTGCCACAGCAAATTCCCCAGCCTGCCAAGTTGGCAGATCTTAAGCTTGGAGCTGGAGGCCAGCCAGGCATCAATGGCGCATTCCAAACCCCTGAGTCAGCATCCAGGTCTGCCATTCTCTGTCTCATGTGCAGGAAAGCATGCCACGATCTTCGAGAGCCAAGCCCTGAACTTGATTTTGAAACCCAGACAATTTTCACATTGTGCCTCCCTAACCTAGAGTAGGGAATACAGGAAATGTGCAAATTTTAATCAGATCTGATATGGGAGAACTCCCTAAGTTTGGTGCATTTGAACCCTCCCCGTAACCCTCCTGTTTTTCCAGAAAGTGAGTTGGAAGTCTGAATAATTTTTTGGCTAGAGTTGTAAAACACAGGTCCTGACCCCTTGTCGTCATTAAAGATCCCATGGGCTCTTTTCAAAGGACTAAGGGGGATTAACCTTTCTGTTCTGGCTAAATTCCTAATTGGATAATTACATTCTGCCTCCCTAAATTATCGCTGTAGCTCCAATTGGATATGGAATTTTCACTTCCTGTCATAAAAGGTTGTGGGGTGTTAGGACATTTCACCCCAGGGGTGATGCCAATTAAGTCGTTAGTGAGGTGAAATCGGTATGAGATTTGTCTTTCTTTTCCCAATCCCTTTCCCCACCTCCTGATTTGGAGTTTAAAATGTGTGGAAACCATTCAGTCGTTCATAATGAAAGGGATGTCATAAGTTAGCAACACTGCTCATTGTCACCGTATTTCTAAGAATATAATAAAAGCGGTCAATAATTGATAAGCATTTGCAGGACCATTATCATTCGAGAGAACAAAAGCATTGCTTGAAATGCCGCTTGTCCAAACCCATGAGGAAAGGGTTGCAGAGGCAAGTTCACACGCTGCGTGTGTGTGAGGGAAGTCTGGGACCGATCTCTGTGACTGTTCAGAGCTTTTGTGGATTTGTTGGCTCAGCATTCACGGGCAACATTTAGGCCCAGGGCCAGGGCCAAGGGGAGCCAGTGTCTCTCCTGCATATGGATGCAGGCATTAACTGCATTAATGGTGGGTAGATTACACACGCTCTTGGTTTGGAAAGTAAAGGTCACGTATCAGTCTCTTCAGCTGTATTTATCTGCACCGAGAATCATTGCCCGCAGAATCACCTCTCAACCTCAGAAGGAAGACAGCCAGAAATACCCGACCGATGCTTACCCAGAGGTGAACAAAAATTAGCAAGCGGCTCGGGCTCCTTATTTATTTATAACCTGGCTGTTAGATCAGTCAAAAGAGCGTTCGTGGAGCAACTATATCCACGTGTATTCTTTGAAACAGGTCATTGCATCAATAGTTACTATAGAGGGGTTTGTGAATTTTCTTCCACAGGGCATGTGAAGAACTTCTTTAGAAACATTCTGGAAAGGTTATATAAGTTTAGAAAAAAATCCTTATTGCTCCAGCTCTCACACAGCTGCGTTGGAGAAAAGGTGAAAGGCGGGCTCTTGTCCATGAGATGGGAAAGGAAGCCAGCATCAGAGATGAGAGGCCGTAGGGACCCTGTAGTTACAGATGATGAGGAAATGCTCCCTCTGCACACTGCACACTCTCGCACAGCTTATAAACCCATCCTTTACTGTGCCACAAAAAAAAAATAATAATAACGAAACTAGTTTTAAAGAGTTTAGAAATAGCATCTCAAAATTTGCAACATAAATTTAAAAAATAGGCCTTACTTAAGTTTTATTTCATTCTATTTTATGATGCTTTCTTGGCAAAATACAGAGGTTAATTTTTTTTCCAGAGGTTAATTTTTAAACTATAAGGTAGGATTTTATTTGAGAGCCATTAGATCAATTTCACCAAACTCGCTGAGGCAAATGGTACCTATCCGACCTATGAACTCTAATATTCTATTAGTCCTAACATATCTGTGTATACTGATTACCTCTTTTTTCTCCAGGACGTCTTTCAGAGGGAAATTTCTCCCAGGTGGCCAGGTTTCTCCGCCTGACAGCAGATATTGTATACTTTCCTGGGAGCGCTATAGAGGCAGCAATGGAGCTGCAGTATCGCTGACTTTGATTGTACTTGCATTAAGTTATTTGCAGATATGTCCCTGTCTTCCACTAAGGGCTGCAGGCATCCCACCTACGTAAATATGGATCTTTATATCACTTATGGTTTAACCATGCTGCTTTTCTTAAGGTTGCCATTTTAGCACACTGTATTATCTCAGCACACATTGTAATTACTAGAGAAATTAATGATAACATTTTAGCATTATGAAGCCTGCCTTTTTCTTCCTTCTTTGAAATACATTTTTTAAAGTATGTTTTGATGGACATAATTATAATCAATAAAGTAGATTTGCAAGCAATCTAAAGCTTGTCATCACACCTTGCTGTATATTTTATATTTTATATTGTAAGACCATTTTTTCTCTCTCTCTCATATATATATATATATATACATATATATGTATATATATGTATATATATATATGAGACCTTGTAGTTTATTTAACAGACCTCTTATTTAAACATCTGTCCTGGCCAATGTGATGGCAATCATGCCTTCTTCTTTGAGATCAGCATATACTTTTCATTCATTTGGGATCATTCTGTCAATGACTCCTTGAAATCTCACCTTAGAGATGTAATAGTTCAGGGTTTCAAACATGACCAAAGAATTCATCCGAAAGACAGCAGATGATACCACTGGAATGAAATTTGATATGTATACTAGTTACTTCTTTCATCAAAACATTGCTGTAAGTTATGGGCAATGCACAAACTATACTCGCCTATTTTATGTGGGCACACCTACTTGTCAAAGAATACTAGTGGAAATGTTAAAAAATATAGAACGGTTTAATATGAGAGTCATGGGATTGCTTTAAAGAATGAAAAATTAATGAGGTAAATTTCTGGTTAATCATAATAGCTTTGTTTTATTTGATCAAAACTAGTGGCACTGTTGTGTAGTGTACACTAAACACACCACACACACACACACACACCACACACACACACACCACACACACACACACACACACACCACAATAGATACATGCACACCTGAGCATATCTCCGTAAGATTTATATGTCAAGAAAATAATGAGTAAATTTTCCAAATAAAATTTATTTATTTTCTTATCTCATTGTCATTACCTATGAAA
Organism: Microtus ochrogaster; assembly: GCF_000317375.1. NCBI lineage: Eukaryota > Metazoa > Chordata > Mammalia > Rodentia > Cricetidae > Microtus > Microtus ochrogaster. The sequence goes on along the minus strand of NC_022028.1, from coordinate 26,523,982 downwards.
TTTGGAAATAGTTGTGATACTAAAGAGAACAAAATGGAGGAGAGTAGACGTTTACTCATCCTTGCTCATTGGCTAGGGTTTCTTCAAAATGTGCTAACTGAACAGTTCCCTAGTTCATCTCACTGGCAGGCTTCATCGTGAACTACCACATCAACTATGAGGCAATGATCTGTTAGTCAGTAATGCAGCTGAGTTAGACCCTGCGGTATTTAGTCTTAAGCACTTCTTTCAAATTGCTCCCCTGTGTGTCTCAATTTACTGCCAGACCATTGCATCCCTATGAATAGAGTCAAGTACTCAATAACATGCCTCTCCCTCAATTCACATATACACACAAATATACATACACAGAGATACATGTTATTGAGGTCATTCAGAGGTGTGACCAGCACATTTTTTATAGCGCCTTGTCATACCAGCAGCATCAAGTTCTGGTAACAGCTAAAATGTTTGGAGCGTCAAGCTGTAATAATCATGTGTGTATACAACATTGTGATTATAATCACCTTTAAATAATAATGCAGCAGTAGCTGAAAAATACACTCCTGGGAGAACGAAGGCTGAGAAAATTAAAATACATGCAGAGGAATGGCCATAGTTCTTGCATTATGCCATTCTCTGTATATATGATAATGAAGCAGCATTCAGAATTAGGACGTAAGTACATTTGACCTTGATTGACTCCTTGTGAAGCCAGAGGACAAAGTGACAGCAATGGGAACTGACAAAGTAGACCACCTGCTACATTGCCTGGGCTTAAATGTACAATGGAAATCACCAGGTGACATGAATAGTTATGATTTTTTTCTGGCATTAACGCCTCTATAGGCATATGGATTTTAAATAAATATTATTTTATTTCAGAGCACATGATGTCAAAAGAGGAATGAGCATATTAGAAACTGACCAGTGACATACATTCTACCCATGTCATGGTATATAACAATATATCTTAGGATCTACTAGAAAAATAACTGTCAGGTCTATCTATATTTAACAAACATAAATTGAGTATTTCTCACCCAAAATGCCTAATTTAACACCATGAATTTTTGCAGAACATGGATATTTAGACTTTTAGCATAATTGCATCACTGAAGTCTAAAATGTTTCAAAATCTAAGACTATTTTGAGCATTAGGTTAGTGCCCCCAATGCCTTGAAACGATTTTATAATCAGAGAGGGATAGTCAATTTGTCTAGATAATCTATTCATTAAAACAGAGCACTTAAAGATCATATATAGTATCACATGTCTTTGATCCTGACACTAAGGAGGTAGAAGAAAGGGGACCTCTGAGATGGAGTCCAGCCTTATCTGCACAGTGAGTTCCAGGCTAACCAGTGCTGCATAAGGAGACTTCTACTTTAAAAAGAGGAGAGAGAGAGACACACACACACACAGAGAGAGAGAGAGAGAGAGAGAGAGAGAGAGAGAGAGAGAGAGAGAATTCCAGCTTAGATTGAAAAGCTACCACTTCTTGTAAATCACTGCATTTAAGGTCCTCTCATTGATGAAATTTGAGGTCTATAGGTATGACTCTAAAACTCGAGAAATCAAGAAAGCTAAATCACCAAGTAACTGTGATAAAGAGAAAAACACATGCTAAGTTCAGTTCTCATTATGCAATTGATTTTAAAGTCTGCATCTGTGCAGCTGTGTGTTGCTGTTTCTGGGTAGAACTTTAGGGTGTTCTAACACTGCCTCTATGTCCCCTTCTGCTTTGTTTGTTTTTCTGTTTTGTATCCTGTTCAGGTGAGTGTAAACACATTTAAATTTAGAAATATAAATTTAAAAAAATATACTGCTTTTGCACTAGCTTTGAAATGAATTTCTTCTCAGTCTTATAAAGACATACTTTCTCATCCATTCCCTTTACAGGATTTATAAACTTTAAAAAACCTTTAAAAAGCTAATCTAAAAGCATGTGCTATTTGCTGACGAGAAGGTAAATGGAATAAAGATGTGAATGCAGAATTGAGTGGCTTGGTTAATGCACAGGAGATGCTGCAAAGGTAGTTACTATACTTTCTACATTGAAGGAATGAAGTAGTTTAAGTAGAGTAAGGCTTGCAGAAAGAGGAATTCAAAGAAAAGAGAAACGAAGAGCAGAGTTCTTCAGTCTGAACTTCACCTCCTTGTAAAATTTTATTTTCACAAGAAGGAAGTTATCTTCATTTTCATTCTGTGCTTGCTAATACTTTGTCAATTTGACACACATTCTAGTCACCTGGGAAGGAGCAACCTCAGCTGAGGGATTGCTTCCATCAAATAGGCGTGTGAAAAAACCTGAGAGGGCAGTTTTCTTGTTTAATGATGTGGGCGGTGTCATCTTTAGACAGATGTCCTAGGCTGTATGAGAACAAACCATTGATAGACAACCAGGAAACAGCATCCCTCAGTAGCCTGCTTCAGCTTTTGCCTCCAGGCTCTTGTTCAAATTTCTACTCTGACTTCTCTTAATGATATACTGTGATGTAGAAGTAGAAGCCAATTAAAACCCTTCCCTCCCACAATTTGCTTCTAGACATGGAGTTTACCACAGCAATGGAAATCAAACAACAAGGATCTAACTCCACTATCTCTATGCGTTTTTCCTGAATGCCTCTAATCTGATTTTTGTGCTGTGGTTCAGGCTCACTATTCTCTGGCTTTTTGGATGTTCTTCTCTTCCAGCCATCATGCTTGGGTCACAAGGGCGTTATACCTGGTTCTGCACACATACATCTCTCTTTCTATTTGACTTCATGGGACTTGTATTCTGTGATCCTCCGATAAAATGTAACATCTGTGACCTACCCATTCACCAAGATACAGTCCTTGCCCCTGATAATTCCTTTACCTTTGTTATACTCCAAATAGTGCCACCTTAAGTAAATGTTTATTTGCTTTTATAAGACTCTTGTATAATTTTAGTTGTTCAAAAACATTTATTTAATGAATAGCAGAGCCCCTCAAAAGGGAATGTTTCACATTATGAGTTTAAGTGAAGTTTAATTTTTGAGAAATCCCAGGAAAAGGGCTTAGGTTACTTTAGGAATTCTGAGACTCACATTATGAAGTTTAAAATTCAAAAGGTAAATATTGATATTATTTTCTATAACATTGAATAAGCCAGTGTTTTAGGTACACACTGAGCATCTTTGCTTACATGGAATTTATATTAAACTACAAAAAAGAAACCTGACTTTCAACCCCAGTTACCTCTTCACTTCACTTTATATGATCATTAAGAAAATTTCTTGGGCTGGAGGTTAAGAGCACTGACTGGTCTTCCAGAGTTCTTGAGTTCAATTTCACAGCAACCACATGGTGGCTCACAGCCATCTGTAATGTTACCCTCTTCTGGCCAGCAAGTATACAGACAGACAGAACACTGTATACATAATAAATAAATAAATAAATAAATAAATAAATAAATAAATTTTTTTTTTTTAAAAAAGAAAATTTCTCAAATTAATCTGTGTTCAGTTAGAATTTATCCTGTAAATTATCTACAACCTGTCTTTCCTAACATTTCCAATAAGCGGATTTCTCCTATTTTCTACCTTCATAATACGATCCAGCCCTTGACAATTACAATGTGATTATTCTTAAATAGATGAGGGTCTTGGAGCAAACAGAGAAGACAGTGGACACAGGTAAATCAAGAAGAAAAGGCACAAGCAAACGGAAAGTTTGTCCATCAAAGCGGGAGAGATGCTCTAGACATGAAATGAGAAGGGATGGTATAACTACTTCTTTGCACTGCCCTTTGATGGGAACTAAAATCTGTCCTTTAGTTCTGGGGTATTGGCTTCCTGAAATGAAGCCTGAAGTTGCCTAGGGTCAAATTCTGCCAGGCATATTGTAGTTATATTATTTCTCTTTCTGTTACTGATTGAAGATTGAGTCAAGAGCTTTATATAATTCATAAATCTATGATATGATATATATGTAATACAATGTCTATCATTCAGTAAAAATTAATAGAAACCTACACACACGTATATATGTATATATACACATATGTGTATATGTTATTAAGCTAATGCTTTGGAGGTGTGTGTGTGTGTGTGTGTGTGTGTGTGTGTGTGTACATGTGAAGCAAGTGTGGAGTCCTAGACAAGATCAAGTATTTTCCTCAGCTGTTTTCCACCTTACTTTCTGAGACAGGAATTCTCATCCAACCTGGAGATGTTGATTTGGCTGGCCAGCAAGCCCCAGGGAGTCATCTGTCTTCAGACCCCAGCACTGAGTTTATAGCCTCTTATTTTGTCCTTCCATTTAGTTTGAAATCTATTAATGGATAATAGATTTGAGAAAGCATATTATTTTGGATTCATGATTGCATAAGGTAAGCAAAAGCAGGCATGTGCTGACTCTGTGATGGAATTTGACTTGTACTAACTCCAGAGTGAGGATCTGATAACGAGATATCATCTGCCGGCATCTCAAGGATTATCTGTCACTACACGTGTTTCCACAGTCCAGTGCATTCAAAAGGAATCCCCTTATCCAGTCCGTTTCCCTGAGCAATCTACTCCAGCAATAACGAGCAAAGCCATTAGGCAGTATCACACTGGCATCAAACAATCCTCTGAGTTTTTAGGGCTTGATTTAGTAGCTATTGTCAAGCATTGGGATTTGTTCATCTCCCTTCTCTAGGTGACTTAGGTAATGTTTGAGATCATATTCCCATAACCGGCTTTGAACAATATAGCTTTATTAAAATAAATCATAGACGCAGGGCATGGAGTAGACTGATCTTAGTGGCCCTCTTTGCCTTGTCTGATTGGTGGAATAAGGTGGAGCTCCTAATGGAAGCACGTGATGAGGTCGTTTTCCTATCCTGTTTCACAAATGAAAACTCAGTTGCTTGCCAGATGATTGGTTAATGTTGCACTGTCTTTATTACCTATTGAATAGCGCTAAAGTATAGAGTGGGACCAACTCTAATTGTTGTAATTGCTCTGGTTTTGTTTATATGATTGTTCAACTCACAGAAGCACACCAACCGTGACGTGTATTCAAATCCTGAGTTGGAAAACCTCAAACTTAAAATTCAATCCTAAATCAGTAAGCCACTTTCTAGGTGACAGGGATAACTGTGGCTCTCCAGTAAGCTGAGAGGTTTGTCTGATGCTCGTGGGTGCATTTAAGCATCCGTCTTCTGGGGAGCTGCCTGCCCCATCAGTATTCTGGTAATACATTTTGTCCTTTTACTATGACTCAAACATGCTTGTAGGTGATTGGTACTTTTGCGTGTCTGTCTCTTCTGTAACCTCCTCTTTTACATTTGGTTCTGGAGTGTTATACACTAATCAAATTTATGAATGAATGAATTATTCATTGGCTGTTTTAAGGAGAAGCAAGCAGCATGTTTGAAAGGAATATGGAAACGGATTTTGAGCCCATTTGAGGGAGGTTAGTTAAAATGTATTTGTAAGTTTTTTTTCTATTCTATTAATGGAAACCCTTGTATTTGATATTACTAGTCATGTTCCGCTCTTTGCAACTCTCTACTTAAGGGAAAAGGCAGAGCAGGAAAGGCATATCAGGAGCCCAGCCTCCTCTCACCTCGTGGCTGCACCCTTTATGGCCTGTGGTTCATTCACTCTCAGTTTATTTTGGTTTTGTTGAGACTGTTATGTTCACAGGTTGAGCTTAGATCAGAAGTATTTTAACACTACATTTAAGGCCTTCTTTCTAAACACTAAAACACAAATTTCTTTATCTTAACTACAAATGACATTGTAAGAAGCTCACATTATTTGATATTCATATATCTTAGGATGAGGGATCGAAATTGATTAGGCTTACAAACCACCTCCCATTTTGGATAATAGCTCAATTCTACTTTCTTTCTCCATGTCCATGACTTTTACTTATCAGATCTAGTAGCGTGTGCTGATTTGTTAGTAATTTATAGATTATACGTACTAAAATCTTGGCTTATGTAATGTATCATTTAACTACTATGAAAAATTAGAAATTTAAGTGAGTCTCTTCACGGTTTCTTTACTTCTTCACCGCCTTGCTGTTTTGCACAGTTTATAACGAAATGTGCATAACAGTGGAGTGACCATACCTGGTGTCTCCTGTCACAGGTTTTCCTCTGACTTAATGCCTAACAAACCTATTCTTTACATCTTCATCACCCACCCCACTGCATTCATTCGCAAACAGCGATTTAGAAAGATTAACTTTCTAACTTTGTCAAGGTCACATGTTTTGGGTAGTGAATAAATACATATAAAATATATCTAATAATGAAAGTGTCAAATCCAACATAAAGCTCCACAGTTCCAAAATGGCTGCTCTCCCTGTACAGAAGAGTGGTTCTCAACATTCCTGATACAGAGATTCCTTTAGTACAGCTCCTCATGTTGTGGTGATCCTCAAACAAAACATTATTGCATTGCTACTTAATAACTGTAATTTTCCTGCTGTTATGACTTGTAATGTAAATATGCAATATGCAGGATATCTGATATGGGACCCCAAAGGAGTCACAGCCCACAAGTTGAGAACCAGTGATATAGAAGTCATTGAGGTGGAGAGTCTGGGTCTGGTTAGTTTCAGTGTGTGATGCATTTTTTATTTGCAAGGTTTTTAATAAAAAAGTTTTTTAAGAATCTTTAATAAGTAAGCACTTAAGGGGGGAAATTTGACAATAGCACAAAGAACTTCTAGTTCTCTGCCACATTCTGAGTTTTGCATTGTTTAAGTCTCTTCATTCTGCTCTTTATATTTAAAGAGGTCATTTACTTGGTGTGAATGCCTACATTACTGACTGCGATGGTTGGTGTCAGTCATCAGCTTGATTCAGCTGGGAAGAAGGAACCACAATTGACGACCAGCCTTCATCAGATTAGCATATAGGCATGTCTGTGGGAACATATTCCTAATTGCAAGTACTGGTAGTTCAAATGTATTTGGCTCCCATAGAACTCACATAGACTGTGTTAGTTGAATTAAATCAGAGACAGGGCTAGCAACTAGTTAACAGAAATTAATCATAGAGTCAGAGAGAGTCCAAGCAATGGATAGAGAGATACATAAGAAGTAGTAGGGAGGGACTTTTAGCGTGGTGATCATTTTTCATTTGAGGCACGGGAAGGACTCTCTCTTCTGGGTCACTGGCTAAAGAGGAAGACCACCATGTCTTGCAATGATGATAATGATCTAGACCCCTGAACTGTAAGTCACCCCAATTAAATGTTTTCCTTTATAAAAGTTGCCATGGTCATGGTGTCTCTTCAACCAATAGAAACCCTAACTATGATACAGTTTGATAGGGTGGGCACAGCCCACTCTAGGCAGTGAAGACCCCATGCAAGTTGTAAATAAAAAAAAAGCAGCCAAGAATAATCAGGAAGTCAGTCAGTAAGCAGAAATATTTTGTGTTCTTGGTTTCAGTTCATGCCTCTATATACTTGCCTTGAGCTCCTTCCCTGGCATCCCTTAGTGATGGAGGACAATATGCAAGCCAACCTTCCTCTCCAAATTCTCTTTTGGTGTGAATGTTGTAACATAGAGGTAGAAAGCAAACCAGGACACTGATTTTAGACTGCAGAGCAGGGAATACATTGTTGTTCCCTGCATGTGACAACATGAGAGATCCTCAAAAGTTAAGGTTACTTGCTACTTGCATTCTCTCTCTCTCTCTCTCTCTCTCTCTCTCTCTCTCTCTCTCTCTCTCTCTCTCTCTGTCTCTTTCTCTGTCTCTCTTTCTCTCTGTACCATACTCTATATGCGCGCTCTCTCTGTCTCTCTCTCTGT
>NC_022028.1:26488622-26516118 GCF_000317375.1 Microtus ochrogaster | reverse complement strand
GCGTGTGCGTGTGTGTGTGTGTGTGTGTGTGTGTGTGTCTGTTTGATGTCAGTATGGAAGAGAGGACTTTGAGCAATGACTCCAGCAAGAGCTATGCTCTCAAACCCAGGAACCAATCTTCCTACCTTTTCAGGTCAGTCTCACTTGAATAAACACAAAGACCTACTTCACTGTCTGGAATTTTCTTTTGCTGTTCCTTCACATGTATAAATGAGTCTAAGCTGCTGTTGTACTTCACTGAGTACTGGGTGGGAGTCCAATAAAATGAAAATGTGATCCAGTCTCTTGAGAGATTTCAAGTTTTCATATTAGAGGTCCTCCTTCACATTCTTGGTTAGATCTATTTTTTTTTTGGTATTTTATTTTACTTGAGGCTACTGTGAATTAAGTGTGTCTATGATTTCTTCCTCTGTGTGTTTTTGATTTTGAAGGTTGAATTTGTGTCCTGCCACTTTGCAGAAATCGTTGATAATTTCTAGGAATTTTTTGTTAGAGCTTCTGGGATCTATTTTGCATAGGATTATATCATCTACAAATAGGGATTGCTTGACTTGTTTTCCCCTGATTATATATCTTTAACTTTCTGTTGTTGCCTTACTGCTTATAAGCACAATATTTTTTTTTAATGTAGGGATAGTGGACAGATCTGTCTCATTCCTGAGGATTTCAGAAAATTTCTTTTAAGTTTCCTACATTTAGGATGATGTTGACTGTGGATTGTCATTTCCAGATTTTAATATGTTGAAGCATATCCCCCCATGTCTATCACAGTATGACTTTTATCATGAAGGTGTGTTAGATTTTGTTCAAGGCAAAGCCTTCTTCTAATAGTCTTCCTTTTCAAAGCAAGATAAACTTGAGCATTCCTGAAACGATTTGCACCTGGACACTTTTCTTATGCTCTGCTCTTCTCTGTTCATTTTCCTCTGGGTTTTACCCTTCAACAGTATAACAGAGAATTAGGCTGATCATTTTAATTACTGGATTGAATTTCTTTGGCAGCTATTAGGCATGTTTCTCTGAAACACCTTTTTCCAGAATACCTGGTGAACTAAAGATTTTATTTAAGAAAGAGCAGCTGTAAGGAAAGGATATTGAGTCTGTAGTTCATGATCCTAGAGAAGCTCAGTAACAAGGTGAACCCTAACAATAACACACATAGATCCACCTGGAAAGGAGAAATAGACAAGGTCACCTGACAAAATTGGGAGCATGGCCATGGGGGGAGAAGAGAAGGTCGAAGGGGAAGAGGAGGGGAGAAGGAGAGAGGAAGAGAGAACTTGAGGGAATGGGATAGTCAAGATGGAGGAAGAACAGAGATGGGAGCAAGGAAAGAGATATTTTGATTGAGAAAGCCATGTAGGGGGCTAGCAAGAACCCTGGAACTAGAGAAATTCCCAGGAATCCACAAGGATGACCCCAGCTAAGACCCTAAGCAATAGAGAAAGGGTGCCCAAACTGGCCTTGCCCTATCTTCAGATTAATGACTATCTTAAATGTCACCCTAGGACAATCCAACAACTGATGGAAACAGAGGCAGAGACCTGCAGTGGAGCTCTGGGCTGAGCTCCCAAAGCCCAGTTAAAGAGTGGGAGGAGTGAGAATATGAGCAAAGTGGTCCTCCCAGATTCTTTTTTATTTATTTATTTATTTATTTAAGTTCTCCGTCTCTTCCCGGCCACCGCCTCCCATTTCCCTCCCCCTCCCCCAACCAAGTCCCCCTCCCTCCTCAGCCCGAAGAGCAATCAGGGTTCCCTGCCCGGTGAGAAGTCCAAGGAACCCCCACCTCCATCCATTTCTGGTAAGGTGAGCATCCAAGCTACCTAGGCTCCCACAACTTTTCCCATAGATCACCTAGATCTTTCTTAATTGTCAAACTTCACAAAACCATTTCTTTATCCATGTACATCCTCTTTCAAAGCCTTCAGATGAAGAAAGCTTCAATAGGAATCTTATGAATCCATGCACGAGAATGTCAAGGATATGCCAGCAATCCAAGGACCTAAGTGATGGGAGAGTTCAAATAACAGTAGGGCAACAGGAAATGTGCACAAAGAGGAATAAAACACCACCTTTACTAACGTTCTCAAGGGGCCTTGCTTGGTGAAGAAGTTGATAAGACGGGTTGCCGTATTTATTACTTTTAGGTGCACTAATTTTATTTTAGGAATTAAACCTAATAATTGTGCTTTTCTTTCTTTTTTGTTACCTTATTTGCAATGATTTTCCAGGCACTGGAGGGTCTAGATTTCATTAAATCCAAAGAGAGCATTTGTTTGCACTTAATAATAGATGCGAGTCCCCAAACAGTAAGTTGGTTATATTTAAATATGATCATGTGGGGAAAGCCATAATTGTTATGGTCCATAAATGCATGAGAAAATGGTAAAATAGGAGTAGTACCTATTGATCTTGCATAAGCAAAACTAGAGTGCATTACATTAAGGAGCTCAAATAGAGCAATATCAAACTGAAATTACTATACATTAAATTCCTACTTCTCTGAATGTACTTCAAGAATCCTCTTACTGAGAAATATCTAAGAAAGCACTTTCATTCTGTGCATTTAATATTATAGTATCTTAAAGGTAATGCTTAAAGCAATGAGATCTCCTGACTTTGAATTCAAAGTGTGTATTTAAGGCTAGTGTTCTTACTTTCACTATTTAGATTGGGAATGGGTTTCAAAGTTGAGGCAGAGAAAATCAAAATCAAAGAATAAAGGCTACTAACTTGCATATTAGAAGATGGTCATAATTACATAATTTCTAGTGGAATTCTTAATTTCTTCAGTGAGGTTGCTTTTTGTATCTTACAGTATAAACATATCAATAGAATGTGGTGACTCGATTTACCATATGCCATAAACGATGAAAAAATTACTTCCATTCCCTCTTCCAGGATTTCCTGTTTTGTGTTCCAGACAGAAGGTTATTCTTACCCTGGAAAAGTAGCTGTTTTTGATAATTTTACTTTTTTGTGATGGACTACTCACTTTCTGGCGATGGGTTGGATGCTGCTATCAGAAATGTGGGGTGTTAGTAACCTAGGAGAAAGGTGGAGTGCTAATTCATGGCCCACCCAATGATCTCCCATTTCTCAAGCCCTGACACCAGCCACAGCAGAAGCAAGGCAAAATCAAGGTAACCCTTTAAAGGCCTATGCCTGCTCCTGTTTCATGGACAACTCCCATGTGCCAAGACAGTATCCATTTTATTGTCTGAAATTTCTTTCCCTATTTCATGACATTAAGCTGAAATTTGAGCTGCAAGATACAAGATTATCTGTGTTCCTGTTTGAAGGAATAATAGCTTCTAAGAATTTATTATTTACTTTTTAAGGAGGAATTCAGGTAACATAATGTCAAGACAAAGTTCTGGGCAGCCATGAGGTAACTGTTTTCAAAGCTTAGTTCGGAAGGGAGTACCTGTAAGAACTAATGACCATGGGAGGGAAGTGGACATTTGCTATGTCCGTCCTAAAGCACCCACTTTATTGCTGAACCAACCACAGCAGATACAGATATTTCCTAATTCAATGAATTAAAATCTTCACTGATGTGGGAGTGATTTCTTATTAATAAAGAAACTGCCTAGGCCCATTTCATAGGCCAACCCTTAGGTAGGTGGAGAAAACAGAACAGGATGCTGGGAGAAAGAAGTTGAGTCAGGGAGTCGCCATGATTGTCCCACTCCAGACAGACACAGGTTAAGATCTTTCCTGGTAAGCCAGCTCGTGGGCTACAAAGATTAATAGAAATGGGTTAGATTAATATATAAGAGCTAGCCAATAAGAGGCTGGAACTAATGGGGCCAGGCAGTGTTTAAAAGAATACAGTTTCCGTGTAATTATTTCGGGTATAAAGCTAGCCGTGCAGGCGGCCGGGTGCTGGGGATGCAGCCCCACCGCTCTTATTTCAACACTTCACTTGGAGACAGACTGCATCTGTACTCCGAAGCAAAGAGTCTTCAGGTTTTCAGAGGTCAACTGTAACTTTGTCCAAACAAAGACTGTGGAACAGAGCTCCAGAGTTCATTATATACTTCTTAAGGCTGTCTATCTATTGGGGTGACCACCCCAAATGCAAGATCATGTCTCTCTAGAAATGCTTACCCAAGAGCTTAGTTCTATCAGTTTCTTTGGCCATGTCCTTTGTGTGAGCTTCTAACTAAACTGTTCCATAGTCCTCAAGGAGGGAAGATGCTAATGAGCATGCAACCCAAAATGCAGATCTCACCTGAACTTTCAGAATTCCTTTGGATGAAAGTTGCCTGACTCTCGTGATGCAAGATGAGGAGGGGGAGAAGACTGTGGTTGATGAGCATTCTGCCTCACAGTGTGAACAACCAGGATCAGGTGCACAGTTATCGCACGGCAGAAACATCATAAGTTTTAAAGATCTGTCTGTAGAGGACTGATTGAATGCCTGGCTGTCAGATGAATTTTAGTTGGGGCAATATTTTCAGGGCCAATGCTCTCAGCTTTTCCTGTTCAAAAGTAATAAATGTGCTCTGGAGAGGTTTTAGAATGTATAAAAACGTGTTTAGTTTTGTTACTAAGATACAGTATAAATACCTGCAGCATTTTATAAGATTTTTAAGCTTAGAAATAATGATAGAGATATTTGGAATATTTAGCTAAATTAAGAAAAATGATATAGACTTTCGAACCCTTTCCAGGCTTGAGATTCCCTTGGGAACAATGAGCCTCCAGAACTCTGAATCAGAATTAATCTGAGGAAGAGACAGGATCTTATCTGTTTCTTAAGCCATGCGGCTAAGAGAATCAATGACTCTCTGCCTGATGATGTTTTCTTTCAGGAAAACTGAAAATTTTGCAGACAGAAGTTCTTCACGTAAATTAAAGATCCTGAAGCAGGCAAGCATGGGGAATCACTGAACAACCTTGGACCTCTCTTCTAGTAATGTACATGGGAGCCTTCCTTCTTTACTTCCGCAAACTGTGTACCCATAGCCCCTCCATACCATTCACCTAAAACCCTCACACCCCCACCTGGTTGTCACGTGGATATTTGTACACCTCTTCTGGAAGGAACAATGAACAGCTTTTTTTGCCCCCTATCCCTAACTGAACAGAGAGTTTCTATTTAAGTATATTTCCTCTCTATCGAAGTACAAAGCACAGAAAGGTCCACCTATCCCATCCTGAAATCATTTCGGATGCATGGGCAATCAGATAAAACTGTGTCTCCAGGTAAACTTGACTATTTGCCTTCTTATGCCTATGCACAACTAGGCATATGTATGGTTTAAATCAGTTGCAATAGAGACAGACACAGGTAGTACAGAAAGTGATTATGTTACCTAATCTAGTAATCAAAACAGAGGATCACCTTTCCTATGCCCCTTCATATTTAAATCTCTCTTTCTCTTGAGCCCCATAAAAGGAAGTTTCCCCCAATTAAAACTTGAGCTATGGAGTATATTAAGTCAGACACCCACTGTTCCCTTGTAGTGTGTTCATATCTTTTCTATTGCTTTACTTTAGATAAAGTTTTATTACTACTGTTGCAAATCTGTGCAGGCTTCACCTCAGTATCTTAAATAATAAGTTAAAATCCTAGAAATGCCTGGCCCTGACCACTGGTTATAAGACCAACTTTTACAGTGCATTGTAAGTCACTAAAATTCAGATATTTTAATTACATGATTAATTCATTTGATTCTTAGCACTTTAAGTGTATAGGAGTTATATTAGCCACACTCCAGTGGCTAATATAACAAATCATTTAATTTTCTACATTTTGAGGAATTTTATTATGAGACTATGTGATACATTTGCTTGTGTGTAATCTCATCTTGAAAATACCCTTTCAGAACAATGGTGGATTCATTTTTCAATAATGAGATCATCTAAAGTTACAGAAGATGAGAAATACCTACAGAGAAACGATGCTAGGTCCAGACAGCTCCATGCTACTGCTTGTCATGCTTTCTTTTAAGAAAGCAAAATAAATAAATAAATAAATATCAAGAAGAAGGAATCTAAGCACAGGATTACAAAAGTATATTATAAATGAAGTTGGTATATTTGAGCATCTAAGAAGTTAAGTTAAAAGAATAAACTCTAGGCTAGTCACAGCTTCATGCCTATAAAGCACAAAGTGGTGAGAGAAGTCGAGCATCAATCAAGGTTATAAAAAGGAAGCGCTCTCTAATTGAAACTGAAAACCCAGCATTGCCGAGATGAGGCATTTCTCTATCAAAATTCCACTAGAGAAGATAAAAGTAGGTTGATAAAGCTAACAGAAAAGATTAAAGGCTCATATCAAGCGGTTCTTAAAATAAAAGCCAAACAAGTCCAAATACCACACACAAAGTGAAAATATGAGCAAAGGCTGGGAATGACTGCAAAGATCAAGTGCATCACAGTAGGCAGGGAGCTTCAAAGCACCGAGGCAAAATGTTTGCCTTACATCTGGCAAGTAAATAAACACATAACTAAATAAATAACATAAAAACACTTGAGGTCTGAAAGGTGCATGCAATTGATATATATGTGTGTGTATGTATATATTACATCATTGTTTATATGATAACTAAATCCTTTCATCAATCTCACAAAAACAAAATTTTATTCTATGTGCAAAAGAAATTATACACAAACTCACTATTGTCTGTAAAAAGTCATACAGTGAAGCATGTATATAGAATGGTTTGTATATAACATGTATGTAGAATGCATGTGTTTATACATATGTATGCACTACCTAGCCATATGATGAGAAATATGACCACATTTCCATAGAAAATGGAAAACCACAGCTAAACATCTATTAGTCTGTAATATGTGTGGCCTGGGGCAGTTTGTGGATAGTCCAATGAGGAGTATGTCTAAGAGAGAGAGAATCTATGCAATAAAAATGAAGAGAAAAAGTGGAATAGATTGAGTTCAAAATATATGTAGAAGATGCAATTAATGCCTCTAGAATGTAGTAGCACCTAGTTATAGGTGAAAGACTTCATCAGGAAACAATGCCTTTGTAGAGTTTGAAATGTTCTAGAACCTATTTGTGACTATGTTTAGTAGGTATGAATACTTGATTTCACCTCTTGTCTTTCCACTTCTGCTAAACTTCTACAGTCTACTGAGAGTCGTTCAAGTTTTTATGAGCCATATTAACATCACCGTAATGCTGCCAACTCCCCAATTCCGTGAACCCCTGACTCTAATGGTAACACTGGAATACAACCACTTTGTGAGCCACGTTATACATGTATTCAGGTGGAGGCTCCAAAGCTAAGTTTCCAAGAACACACTCCCTGAACCATGGAGCTACGTAAAAGTCAAGCAGAGAGATCCAGTGATATAGCTTTGGGGTGTTTTCATCCCTCTTGGGGTGGACTTTTCAGTGAATCAATTGTGTATGAATCCTCCCTTTTCTTTAAGTAAAGCCTCACTCAACTTAGATTTCAGTATAGATGATATTTTATCTGTCTAGGTTTAGCAGGTGTGTGTGTGTGTGTGTGTGTGTGTGTGTGTGTGTACACATGTGTGTGTTCTAGGAAGTGTTGTACAAGAGCTTCTGAAAAGTTCTACCATTTGTTGTCATGATCCTTTTTGTCTTACTTAGGATGTTTTGGTATCATGTGTATAACTCATCGACATCATAGGAACATCTATTTAGCAACATTTCTAGTGGCATATGACACTATGTAAACAATAAGCAACAGTCTCTGCATGTTATAAGAAGCTTTTATATCACAGTATGCTTTTCTATTAGATATTTTGCACAAGATCTCAGTTGCTAAAATGTGTCTTAAAGAGTCCTGATATTTGCATGTGAGGGATTCGGCTTTCAGTGGCAGAAACAGTGGCAAGACCGATTTTGTGAAACCTCATTAAATTCAAAATTCAAGGAACCAAAGAAAACTTTAATTAGCCCGTTTGGATTCTCTAATATTTTGTTTGATAATATTAGAAATTTTATTTGTCTAGGGAATAGGTTGTTTGGAACTAAGCAGTTTTCTGAACAAAGGCAGTAGTTTAATGAGGGTTAGATCCTGAAGGCTTTGTTGCAAGTCTATAGAGAATCACCATTAGGGAATGCTCAGTGAAAACTATAATTTAGCAAACACAAGACAAAGAAAAAAAATTCCAAATTCTTTCAGAAATGTCTATTGAACGGAGAATTTTAATCTAAATGTTTGCTACAGATTCCAGACCGTAGAGAAAGATGAGGTGGAAAACAGGTGAACTACTCCTTGTGAGTTAATCAATAAATGAGTAACTTAAAAAATGATATTGTAGTCTCCAACACAAAGGAAGCTAGTGTGAAATACCCTCTTATCATATTAACCATGAAAGAAATGGCTTTAATTCTATTCTCTGAAGAACTTGAGCATCACCTGCGAGAGCACGTTGCATTTCGCTCGGGGTTATTTTCTCCGGATGTGCCATCTACACATGACTGCCTACATCTACAGGTGCCTAGCTATTTTTTTTTATTGGGTAGTAGAGAAATCATGATGTCAACTCAGATACATCTACTGTCTAGAACAAGGGCAGAGATCACCAACTGCTCACCTTTGAGAACAAATGCTCTTAGGTATTTTATTTTAAATTTAGGTGTCAAATGCTATCAAATTTCCCTTTAATGTAAGGATTTTTGAAAGTTATATTTCAATTTCTTTTGAATTATAGGAATTTTTCCATGTTCTTCATGATTACTTCTAGACCCAGATGGCATTAAGGAATGTGTTGTTTAGGTTCCATGAGCTTCTGTACTTTATGTACTTTAGCTGCTGTTGGTATCCAATTTTGTTCATGTAGAAGGCAGAGTGCGATTAAATTTTTCCTATATTTTTTGAGATTTGCTTCAGATATTAATATGTAGTCCTTTCTTGAACATCACTCTATGAGTTGCCTGTATTTTAAAATAGAAAATATTACCATTAATTGTCTATCATTAGTGTAACCCAGACAAACATAAAGATATGAAATTGATTGCCTTTATTGCCCAATAATCAGGTCAGTAAACAAAATGAGTTCACTGAGTAGATTTGATATAAGCCAGTAATGCCCAAGAAACATATAAATGACAAATATGACATTTACATTGAATGGTTTGCTTTGAGATTTCTCCTTCAATGTGCAGCAAACTCAGTTTACAATGAAAAACTGCAATGCTCCTTCACAACCAATGTCAACGCACTATATTTCTCCATATTAGAACTTCTCAATGCTCATGTTTTTATTGTGTATCTCCTGTGACAATTTTCTTCATTGTCATTATTATTACCATCATCATTATTATTTTGAGAATGCGTTTATTTATATAACTTCCTACGATTTGCTGACTATATTCCATTCAGCTCTCTGTTCTGTGACAGCTGAATGGTATCTGCCCTATTCAGTACTCTCTCCCCAATACCAAGCTACTACAGTTGTTCAATTGAATTTCGCTATTTCAAATAGGGAAGCCAAAACAAAATGGCACTTCTCTAGCAAATGATAAGCACAGAATCACAAAACAATGAGTTTTGAAGTGTTTCGAGAATAAGTTTTACACATTACATTTTCATTAATCTTCAGTTAGTTGCTTTTTTTTTTCAAATGGAGTTTAATTTAAACACTCATTTATACTATGTCCACAGTCTAAAATGATTTGCCTCTACTATTGCCATTGCTCTTGGTTACCCATTACAACCAGCCAGTTAAAGACACAATCCTCCTCGCTTACAAGACAGAGAAATGAAGCTTGGAACTGACCTGTAAACTTCCTACCTGCTGACTAGATACAGTGCTTATAGGCCACTGGGGAAGATGGGATATACAAGTTGTAGCCACTGAGACTACAGTGACAACTATTATAGGCATTAATAACTGATTTCCTACTAAATTTGAGGTTACTTTTGGTTTGAATATTGGTTCATTCTGTTAACTTGTTACAAGCTAGAGTCATCTGGGGCAGGGAATTTCAACTGAGAAAATACCTCCATGCTATTGACCTGTAGGCATGTTTGTAGGGACATTTTCTTGAATAATGACTGATGTGGTAAGATCCAGTCACTGTGGGTAGTGACACTTCTGGACAGTTGGTCCTGGGTGATGTACGAAAAGGAAGTTGAGCAAACCATGAGGAGAAAGCCAATGAGTAGCGTTCCTCTATAGCTTCTGCCTCAGTTCTTACTTCCAGGTTCCTGTGTCTGCTCTTGTTTGAGCTCTTGCCCTGCCTTCCCTCAGGGGTAGATTGTGATCAAGACATCTCAGCCAAATATAACTCATTCTCTCAAAATGTTTTTTGTTTTGTGTTTTATCACAATAGAGAAACAAACATAATCAAGCCTACTCCACAGGAGGTTTTATATGTGGCACTTTATACCTGGTCAAAAGCCCATGACTTGTCTTGGGAGGTCATAGGTCCTGGGGGAGGATCTACAATTGCTGTCTTGCTAAGTGGATATTTTGCTCAACAACCTCCCGTGTATTGTTAGTGTACACCACAGACTCATGCAACTCCCAATTTTGTCCACAGGAGTTTGTTTCTACAATGGACAGCACTTCATGCAGGAACTCAGACCCCAATGGCCAAGATGCTAAGTGATGGTGGTGTGCTCAAGTCCTGCATAAAACATTATACTAGCTTCCTTAGCCCCAAGGCTGGAGAAATTTCTTAGTTAGAGCTTCTATTACTGTGAATCCTCCATGACCATAAGCAACCTGGGGAGTAAAGGGTTTATTTCATCTTACAGCTTGTAGTTAGTTCAGTATCCAGGGTAATCATGGCAGTACCTAGAGGCAGGAAGTGATGCAGAGGTGACCAATGAGTGCTGCTTATTGCCCTGTTTCTCCTATCTTTCTTATATCACTCACAGCCAACAGTCAAAGGGTAGTATCACCAACTGGGCCCTTCCACATAAATCAGCCATCAGGAGACTGAATCACAGGATTTCAGTGCCAATCTGGTGGGAAAATTGTCTCAACTGAGGTTCACTCATCTAAAATAACTATAGCTAGTTAAAGTTAGCATAAAACACAATTGACCCCTGTCAAGTTGACATACAAATACATCACCATCACTGTTAAGCCTTAAAGTCTCTTTTCTTTTCTCACGATGTCATTAATATCAATTTCACAATATAAAACATATTCAAAACTTTAAAAGTGTCCTTAAAATCGTGAACTGTAAAAGGTCAGTCTTTTTAAAATACCAGAACTCTCATAAACATATCCAAAGCCACACTAAAATTGTAGTCTCTGTAAAACTCCAAAATCTCTCAACTATGGGCTCCTGTAAAATCAGAAATAAGTTATGTATTTTCTTACTTCAAGAAAGAAGCATCAGGGCACAGACAACAATCAAGTCAATGCAAAACCAAACTTCAACAGTGTATAAATGTAACTGATTGGCATCTGGGACTCACCTATGATCTTCTATTCTCCAAAGGTCTTGAACAGCCATCTACAGCGTATCGAGCTTGTCTTATGAGCCCAGGCTGGTAACACTCCACAGCTGCTGCTGTCTTTGGCAGCTATCTGGTATCAGCATCTCCAGAATGCTTAGGGCTAATAACTGCAGCTGGGCTAAACCTTCACCATAGCCCCTTCCCAGGCTCTGTTTAGAGAGTCTGACCCTAACGTTTGATTCCAAGCCTTCAATTCCTTCTATGACTTCTTTAATCTTGAAGCTTCAATTGCAAGTGAGAGCTAACAGCCTATCCCTATCTCTCTTCAGAGACTCCAACCTGTCTCACAAAGTACCAGACTTTGGCCGCTCTCTGTCTCCTCCATGCCTGCAAAAACTCGTACTGTCGGGGAGACTCTTTTACACTAACAAAATTGGCTTCCTGTGTGAAATGAAACCTTGGCCTATTCTGAATCACAACTTTTATATACTGAACCTGAGGAAACAGTCTTAGGTTTATGATCCTCAAGGGTGCTGGTCTCTTCTTAATTACTGCTAATTTCTCGGGTCATGGCAACAAATATCAACTATACCATTAAAGCAAAGATTTTACTTTACTGCTGTAAGTATCTAGTTAATCACTGCTAATTCTTCAACCCTAGTCAAACTTAACTGCAGATTCTTAATTCAAAGCATCAAATGAGAGTCTTTGAGGAACACACAAACTTCCCTCTGGAACTTCACAAGCTAGGCCTCAATTGTCAGTCTTCTTCGCCCATTATCCTTCAGTTTTTATACCAGCTTACCTGGCTTTCCAAACTTAATGGCTTTTCTAGTCCCCAATTCGTCCATCATCCTGCGCTAAACACATGGCCAAGTCTGCTGCAGCAATGCCCTACACCATGCCCTACAACATGGTACCAATTTCTGTTTTCATTAGAGGTTTTATGTCTGTGAAGAATCCAACAGTATGTCTATAGGCAACTTGTGGAGGAAAGGGTTTATTTCATCTTATAGCTTGGAGTCTAGTGTCTAGGGATGTCAGGGCAGGAACTCAAGGTAGCCCCCTGGATTCAGGA
The DNA here is from genome assembly GCF_000317375.1 of Microtus ochrogaster. Taxonomy (NCBI): domain Eukaryota; kingdom Metazoa; phylum Chordata; class Mammalia; order Rodentia; family Cricetidae; genus Microtus; species Microtus ochrogaster. The sequence continues at coordinate 26,503,671 of NC_022028.1, read as the reverse complement.
GATGATGCAGAAGCCATAGAGGAGTGCTGTTTATTGACTTACTTCAGCCTTCCTCACCTTTCTTTCTTATAGGACCCAGGACTAAAAGCCCAGGAGTAAGCTGGGCCCTTTCACATCAGTCAGCAAGTAAGAAAAGGTACCGTAGACTTGCCCCCAAACTGATCTTATAGATGAATTTTCTAAATTGAGGTTTCCTCTTCTAAAAAGGCTTTGGTTGGGTCAAGTTGAAACAAGACTAGCCAGTATTGGGAGCATCCAGAAGAAAAGGCAGAAAGAAAGCAGGAGTCTGAGGTTGGGGAACAGTGGTATGAAATGCTGTCTTCTAGACATGACATGGGTCTTGCACTCATGAGCTTACTGTAGCCATGGTTATCGGCACAGGACCAAGCCAGCAAGATCTATAACTTAACAGCAGGTAGGACTGACTGGACTCGGTGTTTTTCCCTGAATTTTTTTTTTTATTTTAGTAAAGGAAAGGATAGGATGGTGGCAAGAGGACTTGGGGAAGACAGGTATCTTAGGGAAGTAGGAAGGAAAACCTGGGATTCAGGAGAACCAAGATAGACTGTAAGCACATGACTTTGTCAAAAAAATACATAAAATAAAATACTTAAAATGAGAAAATAATCAAATAAAAGTATATGCCTCCAAATACAATTTTGCAATAGAATGAGAGGATGACCTTCAAGAGTGACCCTGCAAATAGTCCCTGACCCAGAAGAGCACTTGCTAATAAGAGATAATAATCAGAGACTGGGAGGATTCCCTTTGTGACTTTGTCCCTGTGCTCTTTTGCCAGTGATTTGGACTATGATTCTCGAAACCAGCACAAGGCTGGGAGAGAAGAGGGTCAAACGCAGCCTGATTTCGTCAGTCTGAACCTCAGTTGTAATTTCTGAATTGCTGCCCATAAGTCCTGCTCTCTGTAGTTATTTCCAGCTGCTTCCTGAACAACACTAGGCAGAGCAGAAATCTTATTTGTCACTGGATTTGTAGGCTTCTGATAAACTAATTTCTATAAATAATTTCATTTGAAAACAGAAATCTATGTAGCTTGACCTATCTTTAACCTGTAATCAGGTCGTCAAATTTTCATTCTAGCTCTCTTGAGGAAAGTGTGTGTGTGTGTGTGTGTGTGTGTGTGTGTGTGTGTGTGTGATAGTAGAGAAGTTTTTTTTTTTATCCAAGATTGATATTCTCTTTTATTCTATACATCTATTCTTCTACCTACTTGGAATATAATGGAATTTTAACTCTATGAAATTTATTTTCTCACACTTAAGTTTAAAAGTCACAAATGCCCAAATGTTTAAAAATATTGCATATCAACGTATCAGTGAGTTTTTGGTTATCCACACAGAGGTAAATCCGAGGTTATACAGTTGTAAAAATACAAGTGAAAGTTTACATGTATATACATATTCTAAAAAGAACTACGAATGAATTATATGTATTGATATTCAAACTAATCCATTCTTTCTCATTAATTCATTTTGCCGTGAGTTATCAAAATTAAAAAGACTATTTATCGTCCATCAGTTCCACACTAAACCTTAAGCCTCAAATTCTTAATATATATAATTTTCTTTATCGCTATATTGGTAAGCAAAAAGAATACTCTCTTTTTGAAATATCAATTTTGAACAGGGAAGAGATTTAGATTATGTCCCGCTGGAGTTGACCTGGGATTTCTGACTATCTCTTTGGCTGAGTTGATATACCAGAGTTGCTGTTACTTATTTCCACACTACAGTTAGAAAGCCAGAGGACAGTCTCATTACAAGCTTGGATGTTTCATTAAAGTAAAATGATCGCTTGATTTTGATCCTCAGAAAAACCTTATTCAAGTATGTGAAATCCTTGCCGCAGGCAATATTTTCCTTTATCCCTCATTTTAAATGACTATTCCAAATGATCCTCCTCACTGAAATTTTGTACCATGTCCATCAACTGCATGGCACTGCCTTGGGTTCATTTCTAAGATAGTTCTACCCACAGTGCAGACAGAATTTCCCAGGGGACTTACCATCTCTGTTGAGCAGATAAATTTCTACGGAATACTGTTTGTGCTCACAGTGCTAGCACAAATAACACGATATAACCACAGTGCATCTTTGCTGCTCTCATTTTTTTATTTTATTATTTTATTTTTTGGTCATCACTTAGTTTTAAACAAATTGGGATGAAGCCGCCAAGCATACTGTGGTGGAGTTATGAATCTTATTATTTGAAATAAGCCTTTTACTGGATTCTCCCCCACCCCCAAGCACCAAGAGGAATTTTATGTCCTTTTTCTTTTTCTGCTGGCCAGATCAAACAGAGTGTTTTTTGTATCAATGAAGTCTGTTTCGAGGGCTCATTGCCAAAAGAATAATTTACCACAAACAAAATAAACAAGGCAGAAGAAGGGATATCAAATATTGGCACACAAGTGAAGGGTTTGGGGAAGATGAGCAAATTCTCTCCCCACACAACCAAAGCAACTTCTGCCAACTCTAACCACAGCAAGGACTCTGGGGCTTTCAAACATGTGTGAAACAAGAACCCCCTCACAAAATGTTACAAACACATCGACACACAATCATGTGCATATACTAAAAGTTAAAAAGAAACTTAGTCTATGCCAGAATGAAAAAGAAATTCCCAGACCCAAGTTGAGATTTTTTTTCTGTTCCCTTCAGATCTCTACTTCTGCAGCAGAAGAAAAAAATACTAGAATTTTCTCTTACAGACTCCACATCAGTTACAACAGCTGTCTCTTTCGTGAGAACAGTAAACTGAATTTTGAAAAAGCTTCTGAAAAAGAAAATTCCAAAGACTAACGTGACTGATCAATTTAAAAGCCAGTGAGAAACGCAACTGAATCTCTCCTGTCTGCTTTTGTGAGCCTTTATATAGATAAAGATCAATGCTTGGTGGTCCAACCATGTAAAAGATGTTGTCAAGGCAGTGACAGTTGCCTGCGAAAATCCAAAGCGATACCAGAGAAAGTAACTAAAACAAGACAGAGCGGATGATGGGCTGATTGGAATAAAGGGCTGATCTAGTCCAAGATGAAGGGAGGTCGCAAATGGAGTGAGAGAAGGATCCCCAAACAGAAATGAGGAAAAGCAGATGTGAGAGAACTAGATAAAACTACGGCCTTGTAAGAATCTTCTTTATTCCAAAGTTGCATAGAAGAATGGACCCTAGGAAGCAGGATCAGAAGAAAAATAAGATCATGGATTGGGAAAGAGAAGGTGTGAAAAGCCAGAGCTAGACGGAAACTAGCTCGAGTGTAATCCTCAGTTGGTATTACCAAGAAATTTAATCAGAAAAGGAGAGGAGCAGAGAGACACTTAGAGAATGGAATCTGAGGAGTCCTGTGGCTCCCGTTGGTCTCCCTGGGAGAAGATCTAGGAAGCTAATGAGGTGTGGGCAGTGTAATTGAGAAGGGGACAGGAGGGAACAAAAATACATGAATAACCAGCCTAGAGTTAAGAGACCATTTGACAATTATTTTGTAGTAACTGGCTGGTGATAATTGGAGCTGGGAGGAAAATGGGATGCTGTGGATATATGTGGACTCCAGGCAAAGAAACACAGACGGAGTCCAAACTATCACAGCAGAAATGTCACATTGTAGTTCTAGATCTAAATACCCCATTGAAGTTCTTATTTCAGTAAGTTGCTTACAATTTTAATAACGGATTACTTCTTTTTCTTGCCTGGGAGTCAGACCTTACATATGAAACACTATTCCTCTATATCTTTGTGAATAAGTTCGCACTTGCTCACATATGCACATGTACACATATGTGTTACACACATACACAAATCAAGACAACATCCACATCCACTTTGTATGGTTCAGTTTGCATTCTGGTAATAAAATGAACCTCTCTTCCAGAAAGGCACAATCTTGGAATGGAAGAGCTGGGTGCTTTTAAGGCAGCCTATCAAGTTGGCAATTGCTCTCCTAGTAATGGGAACAGTAATGAGGAAAGAGAAGAGAAGCAATCATTTAGCTTGGGCAGGAAATCCCATGCTGTCCCAGTTAATGAAAGTACCTATTTCAAAGATGGGCAGTTCTATATCATATCTCCACTACCAGTTTAATGAGGTTTAGTGGCTGCAGTGGTGGTACAACCTTTGTGTGGGGTTTTTCTCATACAGCTCAGGCCTCCAGCCCTCCTGATACCAACCACATGTTATACAATCAGGTTGGTGCAGATACTGACAAGTGGTTGCTTCAGGCCCCATGCATCAGCCTGGTTTAGACTCACAGTGCAAGTATAAAGTTCCTTATCTCTCTGGACTGAATATTAAGCCAGGAGTTTCCATAGTTTCTTCAGTTAGCTAGAACAATCCAAAGGCCTAAGGAAGGTTCTTCATTTTTTCTTTATTGCCTGTTTACTACGACAGATGCAACTCATGAGCAGTAATATGTAAGGGACTCACGAGGGAAAGGTGTTATCAGAGAGACCAAAAGATTACTTTGGACACATGACACTTTTGGGTATGTTCACCAACCTTGGAATTCTCCAGTACCACTGAATATCTGCCTCCCTGGAGGTTTCAACATGTAGATATGATCTGTTACCTCGGATTTCTGCTCCTTTGAGGTTGGTGATAGAGATTACATACAACTTGCAATTGGTTTCACTCAAGTTACCTAGGGGCTGATCAAGGACCACTTCATTTCCACAAAGTCAAGCACAGTGAAAATAAGTCTTATTATGAAGAAAGTGATATTCATCAAACCTAGGCTCTCTTTTCAATTCCCTTCTGCCCCACCTTTCTCCCTCTCTCTGTCTTGGAAATGCAGACTTTTCAGAAGACCTGTGTCAGTGTTAGTGGGATGGAGATCCCAGATCTTAATGTCACACTGTGTTCTACACTTTAGAGTGTTCTCCATCGTCCCTTGTTTGGCAATCCTTTTCCTTCACCCAGGAGTAAGTTCCTTCATTAGACTACCCATCATTCTTTCTTCTGACTGTCCCAAAGCTTTCTACCCAGAGTGGAGAACCCTTCAATCCCCTCTTTGCATTCTCCTATAATGTGCTTCTCTTTTCTCTGTGATTTATAAACAGGACGTGATATAGCAGGAAAGTCAAGAAACAACACATTTCTCTCTAAAATGCTTCCTAACACATGTGGATAGTAAAGTTCTTCTATGAATGCACCTTAGCATGAGCAGTGACTCTACTAAGACATATTCTCAACTGCCTGATTCTACTTCACTGAATCGCACTATGTAGCAGTGTGTAATTATTGGGTACATTCCACCTTGGAGAGGCCTGAATAACAAGTATTGCATTAAGTATAGAATTCCCCTTGGTGTGTTTATCCCTATATATGAAACTCTTTATTTCATGACTCTTGAAAAATAATTGGGGTGGAAGTTGTATTTTCCATTACTTTGATTATTGAGATGCCTTCAAGCAAAATGTTACAGCTTGTGAGTAAGTCTTTGGATTCCCCCATGACAGAGTTTTATTTAATAGGTGAAACTCAACTCTCAAGTGGCATTTCAGATAAATTACTACTTATAATTACATTTCATTTAGATTTAAGTATCCAAGAAAATAAATACAGTGCAAAGTGGTATGTTCAAAAATATTGTTGCACAATCAGGCGGTGGGTTTAATATCAGCAGCAGTTTTAAGTAGATTAATGTGAGTTTTCAGAAAGAAAACGCTTTGGTGTCATACCGTATGAACACACTGGGAATCTATTGGCAAAGCTCTCATGATGAACAGATAGCCATTTCCAAAGCCTCTCGGTGAATTCCAAAAGCTCAGTGTGCATCTTACCCCATGCATGTCTGGTGCCCCAGATCTGTAATAAGTCCAAAAATATGGAAACCTATCAAGCATAAAAAAGCCATGATTTTTACATGAGACTACTCAGTTGCTCCTTGCATATAATGGTTTCACATTACACATAGCACAATTTTAAGAAAAATGCCAAAATAATATTTTCTTTGTCAAAATACCATATTTGTGATTATAATCAGATGCCTTTTGAAAATATGTCCCTACACAGTAGAAACTATTTGAAAGTGAAATGGGAGAGGTTTGCCATTAGGAAGAGGGCAGGGGGGATGTACCTCCGGCTTGGGTTTGTCTGCCTGATTTCTGTTACCTGGGTGGCTGTGTCCAGTAGAGAGGCAAATCACATCCTAACTTTCAGTTTCTCCTTGTCTCATCCTGAGTTGGGACAGGTCACTTCATCCCTCTGCAACTTAGTCTCCTCATTTACAAATGGAATGATGATAATTGTCCCACCTACCAGATGGATTTGATAGGAGAATCAAATGGGGACATCCTTGTAAAAGTGTTTCAGAAACTCCAAAATTCACAGGCCAGTTAGTTCTCTTTCTGGGATTGGCCTGAGGGAGGGCGTCAAACAGTTTAATAAAGAGACTTCTGTTACTCTTTATGCATAAGCACATAATGTTCCAGGGAAGGGACTTTAGCTAAATTATGACCATTTGTTTTTCTTTGAAAAGCATACTCTTTATCCTGGGATTATATTTAGGATTCTCAAGAAACACTTAAGCCCCACACATTTCGGCGAAGAAGACAATCCATTCATTAGTGTGTTCTTTGAACAGCATCCTCTTTCCTAACTTTGCTTGGTTGTGAGAGCTGCAGTTAACCTCACTCTGATTATGTCCTGCTAGGAAACAAACACTAGAAGCAACACCCTTTAACGCACGATGACCTTCCTTGTTGCCTGCCTTTGTTGGTCTCTCTGATTCACTGCTTTCAACCTAACACAGTCAGCCTTTTCTCAATGCCAAGGCTAACACCCGAGTGGCGGAGTGAAACAAAGCTCTGCTAAAAGTTCTAGGCACATTTCCCACATTTTCTTTCTTAATAAAAGGATGATTCATAGTTGCAAGTTCTCAGATTAATATGCATTAAGGATTCAAATGTGGTTGAGATAATTTTTGAGTAAAAGCTGCTTTTTAGGGCTACCTTTGCACATTTTCTTCACCAGCAATAATTCTTCATCTTTGGAGTAATTTATTTCTTCTGGTTTTAATATGTTACAGATGAACGGGTGTATGTCTTTCGCGTTAGAGCATTACAAGACAGGCCACTTTTACATTAGGCCGGTGCTACAACAGATACCTGTGGTGTTCTTCATGGTTCATGTGGTACTAATTTAAATGGGAAGTTGCACATATTTCATTGAAACACTTGGTAAAGCCAGCGCTCACAGAAGGGTGCAAGTGATGGACGGTTCTCCGTGTGCAGCTGAACTGCTCTAAATGTGTCAGAGAGGGTTATGGATCATTTCATTCACCCATCAACTCTGCTCCGCTGTGTGTACAAATCACGGCATCGTGTCATCCAACAGAACATTCCTGACAATACTAGAACATTTATAGGACTGCCATTTTTAATAGGAGCTCCGCAACCCGCTTTAAACGGGATTACGTCTTTAACACTTTCCTTCCTGTCTTCAGGAACCCTTTTTCTCAAGCTGCTTTGCCTTGGCTTGCTGGTTGACCGAGTTTATTGCCACTCTCCTGCCACAAACATAGAGCTTCTCTGGGAGCAATTTTACTTCACTTCCTCCCACCTCAGCCATATGCATGCATGTTCGCCACAGTGAATACCTCTTCCTTTTCCAAAAATGAAACTATTGATCCTTCTTTGCTTGTTCAAAGATGAAATGACCTGTCATATTTCAAATAGTTTTGTAAGCATATTACAAATAATCTTTGATTATTAAACTTCCCGATATAGCCTTTGTTGAAGCAGACACATTCAGTTCTGACATTTTTACAGAATTTGGGGAATGTGATTATTTTTTATTGGTTTCCTTTGGCCAGGGTGAGATGGCTGAGGGATAGTTGAGCAAATCTGTTACATTCCCACAGCTTGAGGTGCAGGTGTCTGGATGGTTGGAAGAAGCCCACTGTAAATGAGACCATGAGGGTTTGCTCACATTAATGAAGGACTCACATCATGTAGAACTTTGGACTTCATCAGGTAAAAGCAATGCTTATTTCAACTTTCCTCCTGGCCATGATAGTGACAGATATATGTATAAAAGGGTAAAGAAATCTGGTTTACAAATTGAAACTCATTGTTGAAATTAGGGATATGGAAATTATCGATATTATAAGTGCAAGGTTGGTTAAGATAACAACCTAGAGTTCTGTGGGATTCCCCACAAGCCCTTCCCTTAGGCCTTGCAATAACGCTGAGGTAAGTCTGATATGGAATTTAAAAAAAATGTGAGACTGATTTTTATATAATTCTTAGAACTCGGAGCTCCCTGACTAGGAATTATGTTAATTAAAAGGTTAGCAATAAATAGGCCTTTAAAAAATTCAGGGGACTGGGCAAATGGTTCAGTGAAAACGTGTTTGCCATGCAGACATTAAGACGGAAGACTGAAACACCATTGCTCAATTAAAAGATGGGCATGGCAGTCTGAGAACATCCCAGCACTAGGAAGTAGAGACAGAGACAAACTAGCCTGGGAGACTAATTGAATGTGTGAGCTCCACTTTCAAGAAGAGACCCTGTCTCTGTAAATAAAGAATGATCGAGGAAAGCATGTGATATCAACCTCTGGCCATTCAGGTGTATAAATCTATATACACACATGCATACTCTATGCATATCCATGAAAAATACCACATAAGTTTTTAATAATCATCTTTAAAGTGGTGATTTGTTTAATTTCTGTCATGAAATGAGGGAAATCTGAGCTAGAACGACTCCATTGATATCTTCTTCAGATTTGATACTTATTGATTAATAAAAAGTATCAGTGCATTATTATTATCATCTGGCTTTCCTCTGAAGACAAACACTCGTTTGTAGCATGCATGCTGCTGTTGGTTTGGACTGCCTTGACAGGCTCTTACTATACAAGATCTGAGATACCCACATTCTTAAGGGATAGATTGAAACAAATGGAATCTATTAAGAAAGCAGAGTCCCGGCTGAAGTAAAGCATTGCACAGCTTTCTCAGTCACTGAAAACGGCTGTTTTAAAGATCTGCTAAGAGCATAACTCAATGGTAGTGTGTGTGTGTGTGTGTGTGTGTGTGTGTGTGTGTGTGTGTGTGTGTGTGTGCAGCTAGCAGAAGGTCTTGGAATGGTCTCTAGCATCAAGCACATACAGGCACACGAGCATGCAATCTGCTACATAGAATGTGTCTCTAATGTAATTAATACAAACACAAAGGTAAATGCTGTTTTCTCCATGATTCATGTTCAGAAAGTAATAGTAATAATTTGGCATAGCTTATAAGTCAGAAAGGATCTGATCTCCAAAGCAAACAAAGCTATATTTCTCCTAAATAAATGACAGTGTAATCGTGAACTGATAGCAAGTATTCAGAACACTCAGAGCATGACTGTTATGCTAAGCAATCTTTGGATCAGGAAGGACCAGAATCCCAGAGATTCCATACAGGCAGTTGCAGTAGGGAGAGTTAAGGAAGCATAGGTGAGTTGATGAGGCCAACGATGGAACAACAAATCTACCATAACTGTTAGGGTCACAAGTTATCGATTTCACAACCATTAGGAATGTAAATGCTACCAGGTATCATGGCTCACACATTTAATCCCAACCCTTGGGAGGAGAGGCAGGTGGATCTCTGTGAGTTCAAGACCAGTCTGGTCTACATAGTTAGTTCTAGGATAGTCAGAGCTATGCAGTAGCTCTCTCTGTGTCTATCAGTCTCTCCATCTCTCTGTCTGTCTGTCTGTCTGTCTGTCTGTCTCTCTCTGTCTTAAAAAGTAAAGAAAAAAATAAAAACAGAAAAAAATTCAATTTATGTTGCAAAAAGGTTTTAGTAAAAGTTACTTTTTAGGGCTACCTTTGTTAGTTTTTTTTTTTTACAAGCAATAATTCTTTTGTGGAGTAATTTATTTCTTCTACTTTTAATATGTTTCAGATGAATGTCTGTAGCAGTTTGAAGTGGCCCTCAGGACTGTCAGACGCGGTAACCTCCGACAACACTAGTCTCTCTAAACAGGCTTGCAGGTGCCTACCATTTTGAGCAGCACCCTATTGTGAGGTAACAATGTACTCAGTGAACTGAGTGTTGCTTCTAGCCTAAATAAGGCATATATATAAAGAACATACAGACCTGTTTGGGAAGTATAAAAAATCAGGGAGTACCAACCAAAATAGCTGCAGAGAAAATTCATCCAGCAGATATGGTTCTAATACATATATCAAGTATCATTTTTCATATGCATCTTGCATACATGGGGCAGGATATTGCAGGGATGGAACCAAAAAAAATCTTTGCATGCTAGGCTATGCCTTTTCACACTCAAATGTCTCCTTCTTTCTTATGATCAGAGCGTAGGTTATAAAACTCAATTTGGGAGGCTCACACATAGAATGTCACATGTGTGTTTGTTTGTTTTGCTTTCATCACGTAAGGCTTTTCGTTATAGCTCCAAAACATATCATATTATTTAAGACAAGTCTGAAGGCGTGCGGCCTGCAACCTTCAGGCTCAGGAAATTGAAACAGAAGAAAGCTGAAACTATGCAAAAGGATTAGGACTGATATGGGTCATACAACCAAATTCTGTCTCCAGAACGGACAGAAAACCAACAAACAATGAGCAAACATAAATATAAGAAACTATTTTGCTAATTCCTGTAAGGTATCTCATGCTACCATCTGAAAGAATAGCAGACAAACTAACATGCTACATGGAACAAAACGTTTAAACATTAGCGACTCAGTCTCCAAGGCAGAAACTTGGTCTGAAGGCCCGGTGCTGGAGGGCTCAGAGTCTTGCTCTTCCTATTGGAGGAAGATAGCCAGCCTCCCTTCTGAAATGCTCTCCCTCTGTCACCTGGAGACATCAGCAATGGACACCGGAAATATCTTTAGCTTTTTTTTGTGTGTGAAAGCTAACTGCCCCAAAACCGATCAAGGTGGAGATTATGTTTGGTAGGTAGCTGAATAAATTAATTAATTGATATCTGTAATGTTTTATCTTGATGAAATTTAGAATCATCATGAAAACGAATCCATGCTTTGGGGCATTTCTCTAAGGGATTATCTAGATTAGGTTAAATCACAAGGAAGTCCCACCATAAATGTGGGTGGTACCATTCCATGGCCTGGGATCCTAGACTCAATGAAAAAAACAAAAAAAAAAGGAAACTGAGAATATAGATTCACCACTAATTTCCCATGGAGGACTGGAATTCCTGACCTCTGCCAATAAAACAGCTTTTTCTGTCCTAAGTTACGTTTGTTGGTGAATTCCGTTATAACCATGAGAAACTGATCAATGCCACATCTGTGCTGATGAGATAGTTGCAAAGACAGCTCTCTGGGTCTATCTAATTTCCAGGGAAGTCAAGTTTTGATAATTTAGCAAATATACTTAGATAGAGAGATATTTAAGTGGTTTTCGACTCTAAGACTAGGGATCAAATCAAGGCCTTGAACACGCTAAGCCCGTTTTCTCCCAGCAAGCTGCAGCCTCGGTCTTGTTTCCTCCAGAAGAGTTTTCACCGCGCAGACTCAGGCTGCCTTGCTTTATCGTCCTGCCTCAGCCCCAGGAACTGGGATCAGGGGTATCGCATCAAGTCTGACTGAATAATCCTCCAACTCTGCAGACAACCTTCCGTCTGCCTGTTTTTTCACATGTCTGCCCTTTCATTTTTATTCTGCTTTTTTTCCCCTTTCTGTGACTTGAGTCAGTTAACTTCCTTAAATGGCCAATTTTTTTTTAACTCTGAGTGTCATTTCAATCCACGTTTTGGCCCTTTTCCCATCCCTTCTAAACATAAGTGCTTAAATTTAATAAAATGCATGGCTTCCCATCTGTGTTTTAATATCAGACTTCTAGGGAAAGCAACATGTGAAGTATGTTAAAAGCTTTAAGAAAACATAGTCGGTCATGTTGGGGGGATTTTTTTTTTTATTTTATTTTATTTTTGTGAAGGAGGTCGACGGGAGAGCCAAAGCAGAGAGTCTCTGGTGAGCCTTCCTGGGCTCTCCTTCTGCTGCAGCTGTGTGGAGGTGGGAAAGGCAGCCAGCACTGTTCCATTGAATTGGGAAGGGCATAAATTCAAGCCATGAATGTGTGAACTGCATTGTCCTCTCTTTGTGAACATCTCTGAATGCTTCCCGGTTGTAAGCATTTAATTTCATTCTATAATAATTCAGTTGCCAAAGCCTTTGTCCTTGCCTCCTAACATATGCCCCAAGGCTTGTTTCAAGCAGACAGATGCCATTAAATATGTTTATTAAGCTTACAGACAGAAAAAAAGACTTGCTAAACTCCGCATGTATGTAGAAATACAGATTTAAATTTTGACGGACTATCCCCTTAAGAAAGGATTGGATTGATTTCTATTTAGTATCAAATCATAGACTTCTATAATTTCAAGAACTAATTAAGCAGATAGAAAGTAGTGCCTGTGGCTTAATCCTGCGATAAATCTGCATGAGTCCCAGACACTGGGGTAGCTCTCCTTTAAATTTGCATTGATCCACAAAATAAACTAAGTTCTGGAAGAAATGCTTATTGTATAATTATAGTTTAAATATATGCACTAAAGTAATTATTTCAGTAAACAAGAATTGCAGGCTATTCAGTGATGTGTAGGAAGAAAGATGCATGAACTATATAAACTGTAAATGTTATTTCTAAGAAGAATGTTCAAGGGAAGGTTAGAATTGGCCAAATTCCTAAGCAATGAGAAAATCTCTCACTTGTTTCCCATTGAAGGCCACAAAAGAAGCAAACTTGGAAAGCAGTGTGGTTTAGGAGGGATAACTGCATAGAAGCCTCAGGGGCATGCAATGCTCAGGAGTTGGCGTGTTGTCCAGTTTTGTTCAATTATCAATAAGTAAGAGGGATTAGCTGTCGGTAATGGCGTAATGAATAAAGGCTCAGGTCATAAGCAGTGAAGTTTAGAAAAGTGAGCGTGTACTTAGTGGGGGAAAAGCCTTTCTAAATTAGCAATAAAATGAGATGATTAGGTTAACTGTTTCGTTTCTAAAGTAGAGAAATCCTGATGATGGGAATTATACCCTGAGTGGATGTCAAGGTGCATCTAACCTTCATTTTCTCACTGCGAAATAATTGCTGAAGCCTTCATACAGATAGCCACAGAATACTCTAGGCAAAGCTTTAAAAAAAAAAAAAATTGGAAATCATACTATGACCTTGAGAAGAGAAAGGGGGAAAGAAGAAGAAAAGGAAAGAGAGAGAGAGAAGAATGGGTGGGAGGGAGGGAAGGAGGGAGGAAGGAAGGAAAGAAAAAAAGAAAAAAAATGGAGGGAAATAAGAATCTGAATAGTTAATAGATAGTTTAGATTCAGATTAATGATTTACATTGTCTAAACGCTAGCACTCATGTTCATGGGAAAAGTCTGTCCTTAAGAACACAGTTAAATGCTCCAATCCTCAAATGCAGCACATCAGAGATAAATGGAAACTCATTGAGCCCCTCGAATGTTGATTTATGGCTAAGAGCACGCAAATGCTCATTTTTCACCATCATTTTAGGGTATGATCATAGCAAGAAGAATGACCACAGGTAATTGTGAAGAGCAAAAGGAATATCTATGAATAGAGAATACATTTGGAAACTTTTGTGGATATACACAATAGTCACTCTCAGTAACAAAGCCAATTACCAATCAGATGAAAGAAGCCTTTCCACTCCTTGTCCGTCATTCCCAATCAACCTTTATTCACTGTGCTTGAACTGATAGTATTTGTTCCCGGGAAGAGATCCAAATTGAATTTCGGGCGTTGCTAGCTAAAGTCATCCAAAGTCATTAAGATTCATAGCCACCTCTAAAATATTATTTGACAAGAAAGGGGATAATTGGGGCATTTGCAGATATGCAGAAATTCTCCCCCACTTAGAGTTTTCTACACACGCAAGAAAACACGCAGTTAATATTTGTAAAAGTCTTGTAATAAACAACTCAGCTAATGGAGCATCATGAACAACCTGGCATCTTATGTTGCAAATTAACAAAGTCCAGCAGACCATCTATTCTGTGTACAGTGCGAGCTTCAGAGGTAGTGTAAGTACAATTTCCAAGCTGTCTAACGAAACACTTTGTGGGAAGAGTTAGTAGAAAGATACTCATAAACGATCTTTATTTGTAAACCCCAAATTTTTCTGCAAGCTGGCCTACTGGATATTGCTAGTTTTGCTTCACTATCAGAAAAGTGGTATTTTAAGTTTTGGTTTTTTTTTTTTTTTTGTAGTTTTCATGTTCTTTTTTTTTTTAAATCTCTAAATAGCAAGGTCATGAAAATATCCAATGAGCACTTTATTGTTAAAATAACTAGTTCTTACCCAATCTTTATATAAAGGAGGGAGGGTAAGAAGGATTTTGCCTAGGAGGGAGATAGTAGTGACTTGATTTTAGCCATTATGTAGGCCACAGCAAAAACAGTGTGGTTTAAGCTGGTGTGTGAATCTATTTTATTTGAGGAAAAAAAACAGAAAAAAAGCAAACAGAAAAAACAACAGACAATGCATATTATCATTTCTGGAATAACTTTCTTTTTTTATCAAATTCTCTCCTTTTTTGTACTTGTTGAATTTATTTTTAATTAAGACTTTTTGTGTTTGACTTATATTTTAATGTTTTTAGTTGAAGTAAAATCATATTACTTTCCCGTCTCTTTCACCTCTTCCACCTCTCTCTGCGACCCTCCATCAGACCCCTCCAGCAGACCTCCCTCCTAGTTCCACCACTCTTCAGTTGATAATTTCGTTTAATATTGTTGCTACAGCCGTGTGTGTATATCTGAATATCTACACACACAGAAATACACACACACACACACACACAAACACACAATTTGATGCTTGTATCTGATTTCAGGGCTGAGCACTCTGCATTGGATAGTCAATATGGGCTCATCCCTGGGAGAGGCTAATCCTGCTTCTCCCAGAACTTATTATTTACCTGGAGTTCTTTCACAAGGGGTGGACCCTACTATATTCCACTTCTACATTAACATGCCCATTGATATTGACATTTTTCCAGTCATTTCATAGCAGACTTTCTGGTACTC
>NC_022028.1:26486928-26487710 GCF_000317375.1 Microtus ochrogaster | reverse complement strand
GGGTAGAGGGTCTGTCCTGGAGTGTGGTGAATATACCAGATGCTACACCATTAAAAAATAGTAAATTTTCCTCTCTCAGCACCAAACAAATCCCAGTAGCTCCTTAGATAGTGATGGGATTTCTTATCAATCTCCTATGCTCCAAGCTGGGATTTTGTCTGGCTTCAGTTTGTGCCATCTTGTCCATCCCATCACATTAGACTAAAAATACCTCAATGATAGGTTATAACTTCATACTGAATCATTAATTATTGATGGCTTCACCAAAGAGGAAAATCAGGCAAGATAGGGAAAGGCAATACTTTTTCCACTTTTTATGAGAGTTCTCAAAAAAACTGGAACATAAAGAGTGAAATAAAATCTGGTTGTTCCCAATGGAATGTACCAAGATACAAGAAACATAAAAACAATATAGTTATCAGCACCGTGAAGAAGCGACTTAGAAAATAGAGTGTGGAAATCAGCATCGGGGGATGTTTGCATGCTTTGCTTAGGTGGTTAGTGCTTTTGAAAGTTAAATTGCAAAGAAAATGAAAAAAGTTGGAAATGGAATATTAAATGAATGTAAGAAACTGATCCAGATGTATGAGCATAGCTGGCCTACTGGATATTGCTAGTTTTGCTTCACTATCAGAAAAGTGGTATTTTAAGTTTTGGTTTTTTTTTTTTTTTGTAGTTTTCATGTTTTTTTTTTTTTTAAATCTCTAAATAGCAAGGTCATGAAAATATCCAATGAGCACTTTATTGTTAAAATAACTAGTTCTTACCCAATCTTTATATAA
>NC_022028.1:26484836-26486828 GCF_000317375.1 Microtus ochrogaster | reverse complement strand
CAAGTATTTAATACCTGGTCTCCAGTAGTGGTTCTGTTTGGAGATGTATTGGGACTTTTAGAGCATGCAGTCTTGTTGGGAGAATCTGAATGTGTTGTGTTGTCATTTAAATGTAATGTTGGGACAGTGTGTGAACCTCTAAGAGGTGGGGGCATAGAAGTAGGTCCATTGGTCAATAAGGTATGCCTTTTGAAAAGGTTTAGTTCTTTCTCCAGGATCTTTTTCAATGACTGTCCCCTCCGGTCTCTATGAGAGCCTATTAAAAATGTAATGTTTGCCTTCACCTGCTGTGGCCATGTGCTGAAATCTCTTCCAAGCAGGTCCTTAAATGTCTGTTAATTAGTAAACTGTTCTTCTGCTTAAGTTGTCTTATCTTACTATTAGTTATAGTAATGAAACAATGGGCCAACAACATCATAAATTCTATGTCAGAAAAAAACTTGGAACTCTTTTGTGACCCATATCTTATTTTCAGTGTCTGGGACATGAGAGGTATATAGTTAATAACTATATTTAAAAGTTCCTTGGCATAGATCCTCTCTGATGTTTATGACACCAATTGAAAGCTCATTTATATTCATTTGCTTTTCCTTTACTTTTAGGGGTATTTTATAACTAAAATTTCTTTTATAGTTAAGTATTTGAATGATTCCAAAGTCAACTCTTTATAAAATAGTTCAGAGACATATTCTAAGAACATCTTTTTCTTCACAAGTAATTACTTCAAAATGTTTTCATTGTTCCAAAGCTTATTTTTGAAAATATAATTATGCATCTTCTCTTTATAATTCATGTGCCTATCATCCATCATCTATTCATGTGTCTTTTTTCTTAGATAAATGTTATCATACCAGAGGTACTTTTCTGTACCATTATTTTACTTACTAGTATAGCTTGTAGATTGCTCAATAGCAAGCACTTAGTGATACTTATCATTGATATTTTTAGAACATTCTAGAATCCATTATTTGGATTTTTCAAGTTGGTTCAATGATTCAGTTTGATAAATGGATATTCGAATTTTTCCAGCCTACTGCTACTTTTAATATAAAGAGCCTTATATATAATTTTTTCATACCCTTGTTAACTTTTGTTTTTCTGATCCATTTAGAATTTATCTTGCTTTTCACCTATTAAAAATATCCTGATGTTATCATTTTTGGTTTTCCATGTATTTTAACACCATTTAAATAAACAAACATTTTAGCTGATTTAAGATATTATTTTATGTACACTAGGTTGGTGAATATATGTTTTAATTGTGAATAACTTTGAACTCTCTTCTCTCTCTGTTAGTCAGTCTCCTTAGCCACATACCAAGACTGCAGATATTATTATTAGGAATTTAGGCTATATATTCACATCTGAAAGGGTTACTTTCCTTTATAAGATAAAACAGACAATCTCCATGTTTAAAGGCAGAAGTATGTGCCTTTATTAGAATCTCATTTAATGTTCACACTAAGAAAAGTTATGTGAATGAGCTTGAGTCTTTCTGTACATTAAAGTTATTCTTTCCATTTTCTAGATATGTCTTTGCATGTTTTCTTCATGCTGTCTGCTCTTGAACTTACACAGGGATATTTTCTCATTTTCTGTGAAACTGTGAATTACTTTCACTAGACATATTATCTGCTTTTTTGCTTATATCCATGAATAATGATTTAATAACCACTAAAATTACCTAACAGCTACATCATATACATGTATATATATATATACACATATATACACACACACAGAGAATTTCTTCAAATATTTTCTTTCCAACATAAATAAAACTTGATAATGTTGTGTAACAAACAGTAGATACAATGAATTCCATAATTTCATTTTATATGGAGTTCAGAATAGACACAGCTATTTATTGGTAAACGTTGGGTGATTTGTGGCCTGTGTGGTATGTGATGTTTTGCTGGGAAGCTTCTGAGATCCTGGTGATACGCTGCTTCTTGCTGCAGCAGTGGCACAAATGGATGTGCTCAGTGTGTC
>NC_022028.1:26483502-26484311 GCF_000317375.1 Microtus ochrogaster | reverse complement strand
TGATTAGTCTGTATCAGACCTAGAGTTATTGATTTCTGCTAGAACCCACAGATTCACACACACACACACACACACACACACACACACACACACATTCACACACACATGTTTGTGTGTATATATATATATTAACAAATAATTGGTGGAGTATTAATTTTACTTACCTCCCCAAGCATGCAGTTAGGAATGGTATATTTACAATTCACTAAGACACATATGGATAGAGAGAGTTATACCTGTAACTACTTCTTCAAACCATACTTTCAACTAATAAACTGACCATGAATTAATACTGAATTTCTGACTCTAATTCCGTACCCTGTGCCTGTTTGTTCCTTCACCTAGTGAGGTGGCCCTGAAGTTTCCTTATCTGTTTGCAAGTTCCTGACAAAGTTCCTTGAAGAATGGAAGCATCACAGACTCAGACTCAGGCTAAGGGCAATGTGGAGGACACATAAGACCTGCTGGATCACATAAAGCTAACTTTACCTAAAGGAATGTGCTTTCTGCCATCTAATTCAGCTGTTCCTTGTAGTTTGGACATCCAAGAACAAACGGAAGTATGTATATTTCAGTGTTCATAGTGAACCAACTGAACCTGAAAGTTGTTGATCCCTTTGAGCAAATTTTGTGGAGTGGCATTGTGGATTATGTGGATTTTAGATATCTTATGGTGATAAAAAA
Source organism: Microtus ochrogaster (assembly GCF_000317375.1). Classification (NCBI taxonomy): domain Eukaryota; kingdom Metazoa; phylum Chordata; class Mammalia; order Rodentia; family Cricetidae; genus Microtus; species Microtus ochrogaster. Next base: position 26,483,627 of record NC_022028.1, on the reverse strand, counting down.
AATCCTTTTCAGTGATTGTATACATCCACATCTTCCCCAGTTCCCAGCATACATTCTGTTCTTCAGTACCTGTGCATGGTTGGTTCTCTCGCAAATTCATACGTTTAATCCTAATACTGAGTACC
>NC_022028.1:26480515-26483018 GCF_000317375.1 Microtus ochrogaster | reverse complement strand
GCAGATCTTCTCCCGCTGACCTCAGGAGAAGGCAACATTCAAGGCTTCTTGATTTTGGTTATTTGACTTCTGATATAGTACATAATAAAGTTTTCTTATTTGAGTTACCAATTTTGTTTTCAATTGTTATATAAACCATTGAAAACTAATGTAACATTACTGACAGCATTCTCTATAATCAGTTTTATGTTTTGTTTTTACTATAATACTAAATGCATAAGAATATCTTATTGTGCTTTTGAGTTAAGTAGCATATTTGGTACAGTGTCTATTCAGATTTTGCTCATATTTTTAAGTCTTAAATTTTCTTATTGACATGCATCTGAGAAAAGTAATTAAGGGAGCATGCTAGCTAGTTTTGTATCAATTTGATACAAGCTAAAGCTATATGAAAGAAGGGAACTGCAATTAAGAAAATGCCTTTATATTATCTGGCTGTATTGTGTTTTCTAAACTAGTGGTTGGAGCCATCCCTAGGCTGGTGGTTCTGGGTTCCATAAGAAAGTAGAAGCAAGCCATTAGGAGCAAATCATTACACAGCACTTCTCCATGCCCTCTGCATCAGCTCCTGACTCCAGGTTTCTGCCCTGTTTGAGTTCCTATCCAGACTTCCTCAGATGGTTAACAGTGAAATGTAAGTGTAAGCCAAATAATCCCCTTCCTCCTCAATTTGCTTGTTGGTCATGGTGTTTTACAGCAGCAATAGAAACCCTAACTAAGACAACTATTTACTTTCACCCAGGTAGATCCTATTTCTCCATTTTCTAATGTTGAATGCTATTTCAGTTGCACTGAGCTATAAAAATCTTTTGCTTGATTACTTTTCAAGAGTAAAATGGACTATATTGGTGAAACTTTGGCTCATTGCATGTGCTTTACATGTTATCTGAGAACAATAATTCTGTTGTTTTATGCAGTTGTTTATAAATTCAGTATATTAAATATATTTAAGTAGCGCTCATTATTCTATATTTCTACTGGCCCTCTTAGTTTAACCACTATTTGTCTGCAGATGTATGCTGAACTCTATAACTTTACATTTTTTTAAATTTTGGTTATCTATTTTCTTTTGTTAATTTTTATCTCAATATTTTTGTTACAATGCTCTTAGGTGCTTGTGTGTTTATGAAGTTTATTTCTCCTTAGAGGTCTTACTTAGCCACTATGTACCACCTTTCCTTTATCCCTGGATCTTGTTGAACTCTGTACTTCAAACGTGGAATGGTCCTTTCTGTGCTGAAATTGACCCAGCTGTGATCACCTGTATGTGATTCTCACATTACATATTTCCTAATGGAAAGTCTCACTAGGTAGGTTCACTAGACCTTTCCCTTCCTTGAAATTAAGAAATTTACTAACAGTTTCTGTTGGGAAAAGATTCTTGCTCAGTGGTGTATCTGCCCACAAATTGTCCAAGCTTTGGTAAGAAGCTCCTCACCAAAGCCCCCGAAATTACTTTAGTTAAATTGGTTCAGCCTGTTAGGTTTGGGAGAAATTGTTTGGTCTGCCACTGGTGACCTCTCTGTGATCGAAAGACATCTACTCATATTTTCCCAGGAAAAGCTGTTGATGTTTGGTTTTTTATACTTTTTTCTCTTTGCGGGGGCTGCCACTCAAGCCCCAAATAAAACACGCAGAGGCTTATTATTTCTTATAAATGCCTGGCCTTAGCTTGGTTCGTTTTGAGCCAGTTTTTCTTATCTTATACTAATCTGTCTATCTATTGGGCTTTCTCTTACTTCAGTAAATCTTACTTTCACATGTACTTTGTTGCTGACTGGGTTGCTGGGTAGCTGGGTTGCTGACCCCTGACATCCTCCTCTCCTTGTTCTCTTGCTTTTCCTCCTTTCCCAGATTTCTCTTCCTAATTATTCTCTCTGCCTGATAACTCTGCCTATCCCCTTTCGTGACTTGCTATTGGCCATTCAGCTCCTTATTAGAACCTCAGATGTTTTAGACAGGCAAACACACACACACACACACACAGAGAGAGAGAGAGAGAGAGAGAGAGAGAGAGAGAGAGAGAGAGAGAGAGAGCTTCACAGAGTTAAACAAATGCAGCATATACAAAACATATCACACCAACAGAAAGCAAAGAAATACAGACAAGAAACTGAGGTTAATGTATCTTTGCAGGAAATGTAGGGTGGAGGGTATGTGGAGGAAATTCTATTGAAACTGTGTTCCTCAAAGTTCCTCTTAGATGAATATGGTCCATCAAAAGAGAATAGGGATTCCTCGAACATGGATAAAAGAGCAGAAACTATATTTCAATCTCTGAAAGTAGTATGTTTAGGATTCAAACGTCAGGAAGCTATCTTTCCTTGTTATGGGTAATATGACATACAACTGAATCCAAGTTTGCTTCCTAGTAAGAACCTGTTCACATAGGGGAGTGCTGTGGGAAATGCTCATATACACCATAAATTTTGTCACTCATTGATTTAATAAAATGCTGATTGGCCAATAGCCAGGCAGGAACTATAGGCAAGGCAACCATGCT
>NC_022028.1:26470184-26479088 GCF_000317375.1 Microtus ochrogaster | reverse complement strand
TAAAATAAAAGAAATACATATTTGTTTATAAGAAATAAAATAAAACATATGTAACATTCTTCCTGTTATCTCTCTGTCTTGAGGGTAAATTGAATAAATGAAAGTATTGATGGAGGCACTAGCTTGCAATTTCTTACTACTGGTGTAAGCATAATGGGAAAAAAAAACCCTACAAATTGAATCTAAGCTAAAGTTCCTCCTGGGATCCTAGAATGTGTAACCCGTGGGAGGAATTGAACAGTAAAGATGAAGAAAATGAGGTCAAAAGAATATTGGGAGAACCAAGCGTGAGTGGGACTGGTCATGATGCCCAGCTCATTGGGTTAGATAGAACTGTATTCCCCTGAGAGTTTAGAGGAAAGTGAAATCAACAGGGACTTCAGGATGGATATGAAGCTTTCATGACTTTGTTGAACCTTGGGGTGAGTCATGAGTTTTATGAGTTAGAAGAAGTTGTGACAGGTAGGAGTGACATACACTGTTATGTAAACTGACTTCATAAATTGCTAAAGTAATCAAGGAGGGATGAGGAGAGGAAAAAGAAGATAAGACAGTCTGTCAGAATCACTTGAAAGCAAATGTGGCAAGATTTGGGTTGAGCTGGAGATATTGGGAAAATATTAATAGAGCAGCCAAGTGTGATTGTGGTCCTCTGAATGTCCTCCAGGCGGTGACTCTCAATCTGTGGGTTCCAATCCCATTAACAAAGCTCTCTCTACAAAGTATATTTCTATCATGGTTGATAACAGTAGTCAAATTATAGTTAAGAAGTAGCAACAAAAATTATTTTTAGTGGTCACCACAACTTGAGGAACTGTATTGAAGGGTCACAGCACTAGGAAGGTTGACAACCACTACTTTAAAGCCTGAACAGCTCACTAAAGAGCTAGAAGACTTGCAGTTGACACCCAGTGTCTCAGCTGCTGTGTCGGAAGCAGTCTGCTAGGCTGGGAACTGACTCAGGTGCTTCCTGAATGGCTTTGGCAGTGTTTCTACAAGTGAGAATATGCGGGGAAAACAGAGGTTTCATAGTGGATGGCAAATTAATTGGTCCCCTGTTAAACTACAGAATATTTAGGGCAGGGCACATGTTAATAATTGGTCTGCCTTGATTCCTGAGGCCTCCAGGAACATCAAGGGGAATGGATATCAAGATCTGGATATGGAGCTAGCATGGTACTGATGGAAGGATTAAACTTGCCCTTGAGATGGGTAATTGTCTCCCCAGAGTGGTGTGTGTATGCGACTATCCTGAAAGTCTTAGTCACACTACCCTAGTTCCTTTCTGCAGCTAGGATTGGCTAATGTAGAGCCAACGGCCAGCTACAGGGTCATCTTAGAAACTGTCACACCTGGATGGCTGATGCAAACACGGTGGAGCCTGCCTTCTCTCTGCTTTGCCCAAAGGTCAGGTGGAGCGATTTAAGTCAGCCCCATCCAGTCCCAAAATAGAAATGGTGCCTGCACAATGGCACCAAGAATTGAACCCTAGGAATAAGAGGAAATATGGCCCACGGAGATTGATTATGTAGAGCTTATGAGATAGTGCTTCATATCCAAGTTATTCTAACTATCTTATGTAGTAGAAGTGTGTGGGTCTTTTGTGGTATGTTGGGCCTTGCTAACTTTTTTAGTATCTCCTTAAACACTGAATTCAAAGACTAATTGGAACTTACTTAGAAAACGTGTCTATGGAACTTCAGAGACTCTGGCCACAATTTGTGAAAATTTTTCATTACATAGATGCTATTGCTTACCTCATAGTTTCTTTCAGATTAATTTTTTAAAAAAAGCATCTTGAAGGCAAGTGTGCACAATGCAGATTTAAAATAGTGAAGATGGTAAATTCATCCATTTCAGACACAACTCTGAATTAAACTCTTGAGTGTTTTATGGTTGAATATGGCATAAGTGATACCTGAAAAAAGTGTTTTGGAAAAAAATCTCACAAAAGTCTGTCCTTGTAAACACAAAAACAATAGCTAAAGAATTTTGACTAAGGCATCCTGTATGGTAAAAAAAAAAAAAAAAACAAACAAACAAAACTATATAATATCAGGGAGGTGAACCAGGAGGATTGTGAATCCAAAGGCAACCTGAACTGCATAGCAAGATAATGTTTAAAAATAAAAATGAAAGGTATACCCAGAACACATCAGGGTGCTGAATAAAAATACTTGTTCCATGTGTAGATCAATACCTACATGTTGTTAACTGGGGCCCCAAACTGGAAAGTCTATTATCATTGCCACTGGAGTCATACCAGGACCAGATAGCCAGATCTTGTTGCTGTAGACATCAGAGTTTTGTATTGCAGGATATGAAGAAATATGGCTTCTAATGTAAAGTTTGTCTTTCTGACCCATTTCTCCACAGAGTTCATGTTTTCTTTATGACCGAACAAATTCAATTGTTTTTATGTATCAAATTATCATTACCTACTCAATGAACATCTAAGCTGATACAACTTCCTTGGTATTGCAAATCAAGGAACAACAAAGATGGAATTTTCTCTGTAGTTTGATGTAGAATCCTTTAGGTATGTGTGGCTGAGTGGTGTTGCTGGTTTATGTGGTAGTTTTATTTTCAGTTTCTGAAGAAATCTTCAGTTGAATTTTACAGTGATTTTTCCCATTTCCATTCTCTTTAAGAGTGAGTAAGAATTTATCTTTCCTTACATCCTCACCTGCATTTGTTAAACTTGATAATAATGATCATGTGGGTGATTTAGAATCATAAAGTAGACGTAATTTTCATTTTTCCAACAGCTAAGATGTTAAACATTTTCAAAATATTTTGTGGGCGTCTGGTATTTGTTTTTTTGTGTTTTTTTTTTTTTTTTTTTTTTTTTTGGAGACCTTCCATCTTAGTTACTTACTAATGGCTTCTTCACCACCCCCCACTCTCCAACATTTTTTTTTTCAGTTCTTTATTGTTAGGGACTACATAGGGCCAAAGGCCCTTTGGAGTTCCATAGATGGAAGAAGATGCTGAGTTTCTGCTCCATGCCAGGTTCATGCTTGGCAAGGCAAAGAAATGAACTGATGCCATATTCTGTACACCTGAGGCCAGGGTCCAGGCTTGACAGTTACACTGTAAAGCTGTGGTCAGTTGTTATCTGGACACTATAGATGTGAAATGATTTGCTGACTGTACCAGCATATACCTCGCATTTGTGAAAAGGTTTCTCCTATTCTGTCAAGTGTCTGTGTTTTCCTTTGCTGTTCACAAAAGATTTAATTTACTAAATTCCTACTTGGAGATTGTTGGCCTTTTCTGGAGAGCAACTGAAGTTCTGTTCTCAAAATTCTTACGTTTATATCTTGAAGCATCTTCCTATTTTTTTTTCTTAGCCTGTTAATTGTAGTTACTTTAAATTTTCTGTCTGATAATTCTGGATCTTATTGAATTTAATACTGATTCAGATTGTTGTTTTATCTCCTCAGAATGATTTAGCATGTGTAATAATTCCTTGTTAAAATCTGCCTTTAATCCCAGCAATGGGGAGGCAGAGGCAGGCAGATCTCAGTGAGTTAGAAGCCAGCCTAGTCTATAAGAGCTAGTTACAGGACAGGCTCCAAAACTACAGAGAAACCCTGCTTTAAAATACAAAAAAAAAAAAAAATCTAGATATGCTATATGAAATAAAACGAAGGAGATAAATAGATATTTAAATGCAGATTTGTGTTATCTAGTCTATAATTTGGGTTATTTGTCTAGATTGCATTCTATATTGTTACTCTCCAAAGGCTGCATAGCATCTAGGATTTTGTTTCTATTACTGACACTGGAATCCCTGAAGAGGCCTCTTTACATATCTCTCAGTTGCAAACTATTGTTTCAGCTACTGGTGTCACAGTAAATCCAGGAGAAAGGGCTCTTTGTAGAAAGATCTAAGTACATTTGAAGTGTTTGCCAATTTTGCCCTTTGGTGCTGTTATATTCCCTGGAGTGTAGTTTATCTGTTGGTTTCTTTTACTTTTGCATCCTAGCTTCAGAAAGCCATGCTATTTCCTTTCCTTTCCATGATCCTCTCGTTTTGGCGAGGTCAGGAGGCTGGTAGATGCCATGGGAAAGAAAGGATTCTTCTTCTGGTTGACATAGTTCTGCACAGACTTTTCCCTAGTGGAGAGATATCTGGATGTCATAGACACATAGACAGATATATCTATGAATACAGCACATGGATCCTATGACTCCTACTGGAGATATGAGGCTTTTGCTTGGAGCCTCACCCAAAGAGCTTGACAAGGAAATTGAAGTATGACCTGCATAGTCCTTTGTGTGACTCAAGTCCCTTGCCCACAGAATCATACACACTGCCTCCAGAAGTTTGCCAATGCTATCATATCCCATCTGGACGTATGTCTCCACAGCTTCTGTTTTAATACACAAATAGCAAGCATTAATTTCTGGATATATGCAAGACTCAAGATTTCATGGGAAAATCTGGAATTTTCTTTTCTTATTTTGTCTTACCCTTTTCATTTTAAAACTTCTTGTCATGTTTATGGGATTTTCACTTAATCTATAGCCAAAAAGATTTTCTGTAAATGTTTAATCAGAGAATAACAACAGTTTCTTCTTTTACAATCTTTAGACGTTGAATATATTCAAAATGGTGGGGGTGATTATCACCCTGCCAAGTGCTTTCTCATTGTAAGAATAGTAATGGAAATTTCTCAGCTCTTTACCTGTTGAAAAAGAGACAAGATCTGAGTAAGTCATTATTTTTCATCCAGTAATTTTACCATACAGCATGTAATTAATTACAGGATTACATCTTTCAGCAGTCTGGAATTTTCTTTCCTCATTTTCCCTTTCCCTTTTCTTTTTAAAAAATTGTTCTGTCATGTTTATGAGATTTTTTCACTTAATCTACACTGTTAAAGATTTTAGATTTAAACACCCAGTCAGAGAATAGCAGTAGTTTCTTCGTTATCATCTTTAGTACTTGTATATAGTCATACAGGAGAACATGTAGAGATCAATATTGGGGATATATTTTTCTTTTTCCTGCTTTCATGAGGAGATTTTCTGTTTCACCATCATTATGATGCTTGCAGTGTTATAGGCAGTTTACATAATAAAGATGTACCTTTATATTCTTAGTTTGCTAAATTTCTCAGCTTGGAAATCACAGATGATGTTTATCAACATTTATCTTAAATCTAGGAGGATAATGATGTGTTTTGAATTCTTCTGCTTGATTTTAATAAAAGGAATTGCACCATATCTTAAAACGTAAAACCAAACTTTCAATGCTAGAATAAAATACAGTTGATTTTTTATATTCTCCTATTTATAAAGTCAGAATTTGATTTGATGACAGTCAATCTAGAATATTTAAAATTCTATATTGAGGAGGAATTGACGAGTTGCTTTTTCCTTATTGTGATTTCTTTGGGCTTTTCTATTAGTTGACCCTGGTCTCGCTGTAAAGATGTGAGTTATTTCCTCTGCCTCTATTTTTCGAAAGAGATTTTGTCATTTGTGTGGTAAATCTCCTCTAATAGAGAGGAAAAACATCTCCCAAACTTGCTAAGCCATGTACAGTATGCATCTCTCTCTGTTAGTTTTAAACACATATTTTGAAGCAATAAAAATAGATATAAAATTAGACTTTGTACATTTTCACAACATTTTGTACTTTTAAGTGAAAAGATGAGACTATAGAATGGAAAAGATATTTACCAACCCCACATCAGAGGGCTGATTTCCAATAAACGCCCCTCGACCAAAGAATCGATAAGGAAAATGTGGTACATTTATACAATGGAGTACTACACAGCAGAAAAAAAGAAAAATAACAACATCTTCAATTATGCAGGAAAATGGATGGAGCTAGAAAACATTATTTTGAGTGAGGTAACCCAGACCCAGAAAGAGAGTTATCACACGTACTCACTCACAGATGGTTTTTAAACATAAAGCAAAGAAAGCCACAATCCCAGAGAATTTAGACAACAATGAGGACACTAAGAGAGACTTACCTAGATCTAATCTACATGGGAAGTAGAAAGTAGAAAAAGACAAGATCTTCTGAGTAAATTGAGAGCATGGAGACCTTGGGGAAAGGTTGAAGGGGAGAGGCAGGGAGGGGAACAGATAAAAATGTAGAGCTCAATAAAAATCAATTAAAATATTAAAGAACTCAAGAAATTGGTCATCAAAAGAACAAATAATCCAATAAAATGGAATACAGACATAAACAAAGAACTCTCAGCAGAGGAATCTAAAATGGCTGAAAGTCACTTAAAGAAATGCTCAACAGCCTTAGCCATCAGAGAAATGCATATCAAAACAACTCTGAGATTTCTTCTTACACCTGTCAGAAAGGCCAAGATGAAACACTGACGGCAACTTATGCTGGAGAGAATAGGAAATAGAGTAGATGGGACACTCCTCCATTGTTGGTGGGAGTGTAAAATGGTATAGCCACTCTAGATATCAGTATGGCGATTTCTCAGAAAAATAGGAAACAATCTTCCTCAATACCCAACAATACCACTTTTGGGTATATACCCAAAGGATACTCAATCAAACCACAAGGACATATGCTCAATTATTTTTATAGCAGCATTATTTTACCATAACCAGAACTTATAAACAACCTAAATGCCCCTCGACAACGAATGAATAAGGAAAATATGGTACATTTATACAATGGAGTACTACACGGTGGGAAAAAGGAATGATATTTTGAAATTTGCGGGCAAATGGATAGGTCAAGAAAACATTATATTGAGTGAGGTAACCCAGACACAGAAAGACAAATACCATATGTACTCACCCATAAGTGGCTTTTAAATATAAAGGAAAGAAAAAGCATCCTACAATCCACAACCCCAGAGAACCTAGACAACAGAGAGAACCCTAAGAGAGACATACATGGATCTAATCTATATGGGAAATAGAAAAATAAAAGATCTCCTGAGTAAATTGGGAGCATGGGGTCCTTGGGAGAGGGTAGAAGGGGAGGGGATAGGAAGATAGAGGAGTGGAAAAAAAAATACATAGCTCAATAAAAACAATTAAAAAAGAAAAGGTATTTTTAATTATTACTAACTTATTGTTTCTGTCATTGCAAAGGTAGACAGGATATCTTTCCTTTTTGTTTATTTTGTATGTAGCACTTTTTCTTTTTCTTTCCAACTTTCGGGTTTGTGACAAACAGAATTGTTGTAAGGAGCTGCTTGTTCATTTTCTCGGCTGCCCAGACTCCTGAAATAGTCATACAGAAACTATATAATTTGAATCACTGCTTGGCCCATTTGCTCTATCTTCTTATTCTCTAACACTTAAATCTTAATTTACCCCATCTCCATTAACCTGTGCATGTCCGTGAGGCCATGGTCTACCAGCAAAGTTTCAGTGCATTTGGCTTGGGCAGTGGCTCCATGGCTTCCTCATAGCTCCTCCTCCTTTCACCCAGCATTCTGTTTAGTTTCCCCCGCCTATCTCTATTCCCTGCGCAGGCCCAAGACAGTTTCTTGATTCATTAATGGTAATCACAGCATACAGAGGGAAATCCCACATCACACAATACGGTTTTATTTGTCATACGTGAAAATTCTTTATAATTTAATCAGAAAATCATTATATTCCTATCCGATTATCATTTCTACTGCATATGCATTTAAATGTGATTTTTTTGTTCAGTGTTTTCAATTTGTTCTGAATTCTTTTCATTTTGTTTCCTCACCACTTGTATTTGCTTAAGTAGCACTTTTAATACTGTTTGATAATTTCAATAGCTAAAAGAGTATGTCTGTGTCTTCAACAAGTTCAATAACACGCATTTAATGTGTCCTGGGCCAAAAATTGCTTAAATTCTTCAATTCTTACTTTCCCTATATATTTTATAGTTTTGTTCATGTGTATTACTAATAAATACAATTAACATCTCTTTGAAATTATTTGTAAATTCAGTTAAATTAGTATTAATCGAAATCTAGCTATATATTTCATATTTTTGTAACTGTTCCTTTAATTTCATTAACAATCTTATATTAGAGTTAAATGCTTTCAATTCAATCTGAAAAAGAATTTAAGTGATTTATTATTTATGTATTTATTTATTTTCTGAAATTTGTAGTAATGTTTGTCTTCGTTGGGGAGTAAAGATAAAAAATACCTTTATTTTATTTATCCCATTGAATTAGTTTTCAACTTATATCCAACAGTCATGGCTGTCAACTATTATCTTTATTATTGTTTCTTTTTAATTCTGATATCACTTATTGACTTTTAATTTGACAGTGAAAATCACAGTAGTTTTCTATATGTTTGCTACTTGGGATTGACAAAGTATTGGTATCTTTCTTAACTTTAGAATAGTTTTGGGCCAACATTTAACTATCACATTAGTAACATAAATGTCCCTTTTCCTTTTTAAATTGTGATAATATATTTATAATCAGTTAGTCTTTTTACTGTCCATTATTTATGAAAATCTCTTCAACATGTCTCTCTCTATATATATACTTTCAAAAATTATTTGATTAAAATTGACAAAATTTAATATCATTTTATTATGAAAATAACTAAAAATAACTCAGTCTATATTTTAACATTTAAATAAAACATATTTAATATTAAGACATCATTATTTTAATAACATAGCTTAGCAAATTATATATTATGAAAACAGAAAAAAGTGTAAATATATTTTTATTTCATGAAAATTTAATATGGTGACAAGAAATTCAGAATAAAATATATTTGAATACTGTCTTAAAGCAAGGAAATAGCATGATGAATTGATGTTTATTAACTTATTATAAAACTACTGATTGTTTAAAAATGTTCATTTAGCATTTCTTCAACAAAATACCTGGGGAAGGCTAACTTTACAAAAATGAACTCAGCTCTTTTCCATCTTCCTCTCGGAGAGGCAGCTTC
>NC_022028.1:26408659-26470034 GCF_000317375.1 Microtus ochrogaster | reverse complement strand
TCTCTCTCTCTCTCTCTCTCTCTCTGTCCCCCCCTTCACCTTTCCTCCTCCATAACCCCCTGAATAAACATTCAACCTCACCCTGAAAAAAAAATTAACTCAGTGTTAAAAGTTGAAAATTCAAGAACATTGGCATGGTTCTGGAAAGTGCCCTAAGAAAAATGATGCAGATATAAAAAAGGAAGCTAGGAGGAAGGAACAGAAGGAGGAAGGAAGGAAAGAAGGAAGTCTCATGGTGCTGTACTCCACATCACTCTTTTTTCTTTTTATTGAATGAAATTTCATTGTCTGTGCAGCTATTTTCACTTAAACCAGGAAGAAAATACTTGCTGCATATTTTTGACCTTTGTAACATTGGGACCAAATATTTTCAAGTCTTCTGAGAAAGATTCTGTCTTCAACAAGGACTTCTTGGAGAAACCAATCTCCTTAAGGGAATGAATTCTAAACTCCACAAGAGAAACCAGCATCAGTGCTGGACCAAGGAAGACAAAGTGGAGGCCTGCAGGCAGTGCAGTTGGAATCAGTGGGAAGGTATTTTACTGATTCTGTTTGTTATTTTGGTGGTTCATGTCCTGCCCACCATAGTTTTCTGTGCAGTTTAAGGAGTTTTGTGCCTCATGTCTTCTAAAACTGAAAAATTTTAGCCATGTGTAGTGATACTGAGTTTGGAGCCCACCTAGTGTTCATAAAGATGTAAATGTCATCATTCCAGTATATAGATAAAATGTGACCAATCAAGAACCCCGGCCTTAACCCCTCCCCCTCAAAAGGCAGCCATTTCTAACCTTTCTCTTTTCACACTGTCTCATCTGTGTGCCACTCTAAACAATCCTTTGCTTACCTCTCTCTCCACATGCTTCCATGCTGCTGGATAAATGATGTTCACAGAGAACCGTGTTTACTTCTGTACTAAGCAGTGAAAGCAGACACATCCACTTAGCTGTTCTCATGACTTGGAGAAGCTGTCCTCCTGAAGGCAAATGCTTCCATGTATTACTGAACATGCTATGGTTCACAGAGTCACAATGATGGATTTTTGTGTTCCCAATGCTCTGGAAGGAGGCTGAGGTCGTTAATCTTGATATCCAACTTGACAGGATTGACAGATGCCATGGTCTTGTGAAGAGTAATTCTGAATGCTTCCAGGAGGCCATTTCCAGAGAATATTGACGTGTGAGATATCAATGAAGAGGGAAAGACCTCCCCTGGAAATGGCTGTACCATCTAAGAATCTTGATGTGGAGAGAGTGGGCTATAATAACCCTGGACAGAGAGGAAAACATCCTGACATGAACAAGGCTCTCCTCACTACTCTGGAATTTTCTCCCTTCTTTACAAATAACTGTTCTGCTCCTTGCTGTGGTGGGTGGACTTATACCTCTGAAATTATGCATAAAAATAAAGGCTTCCTTCCCTCAGTTGTCTTGCTCAGTTTTTCACTGAAGGCATACCACAGTAGGGGCTTCTAAGTCCAGCCAAGTAAGACAAAATGTTACGGCTTACATAAATAGCAGGGGTGAGGGAATGTTAAGAAGTGTGGGCATCACTTGAACTTAGGCTCCATTCAGGCTTTATAAAGATCTACAATATAATCAACCACACAATCCAGAATACGTATAAGACTCAATAAGGGTGGGGGTGAGGGCAGTAATTATTCTAGATTCCTAAGTTAAAATTGGGATCACCTGAGGTAATTGATGTACATGGTTCCTTCATCCCAGTGTTTCTGAGATGACAAAGAACATGAAGACTTTTCCACCAATCTTCCTAGTGATATTTTGTTACTAATTTTTTTGAGGATGATGAGCATTCTTTTAATTCCATTTCTAATAAAGTGATTCTGCAACTGAGATGACCATTTAAGTTACTACAAATTCAGAGTATTGAAATTCTAAGTCAGAAAATACAACTGCTCATATGTCTAAGTGGGATGGGGTGACAACATGGAGAGAAATATGTGGATGGCTAATTAGAAACCATGAACTATTCTGTCATAGACACAGGTTATTCACCATATAGATACTGCAGAAAAAAAACAGTAGGGTTCACACAGCTGGAAAATGTACTGAGTGTCATGTTTCCCCCAATTCCCCACAATCTCATTCTGAACTGGGGTCATTAGAATTTTGATTTTTATTCATGAGAGGAAGAATTCAAGTTAGGTGCCAATTAGGATCATAAACATTGGGGTGGCAGGCAGGGTGGGGGAGTTGGCAGAAGAGATGACTCGGCAGTTAGCAGTAGGTACTCTTGCAAGAAAGGGATTCAGTTCCCAACACCCATTTTGGGTAGCTCACAATACCTATAATTCTAGCTCCAGAGAATCCAACATCTTCTGGCCTCCATAGGCACATGCATTCAAAAGCACAACACGCACTCCTCATGATGCCTATACTGACACATATTTAAAAAAATAAATCCTAACAAAAGAATTACTAGCATCCGCAAAGTTGTAAGTTAAATTTACATATAATTTAAAAGTGGTTGAATGCAAACCACATAGAGCACAAAAATACCACTCACTGATATAAGAGACAGTCTTGGTAGATATTTGCTATTTTTTTCCCCACTTAGCAAAAGAATCCCCACAAAGACACTGACTAAATAGCTCACTATTCATCATCTTGATTTATTTAGATGTTAATAAACAAAACAGGATTCTGCATTATAACTATGTTTATGAGAATTATGAAGGGTAGAGTTCACTAATGGGCAAGAGTCTGCATACACATCAAGGTTATAAAAAGTCCCCAGAGAGCATCATCAGGCTTCTTCCTGAGCATCCTGGTATGATAAAGAAGAGGGAAATAAAGAATGCTAGGAGAACAGAGCAGTACATGACTCCTCTTCTTTACAGAGCTGTCTTAACTTCCTTCCCACCCGTGCTTATGTTTAGAAGTGAATGGAGCTTTATCTTGCCATTTGCATTTCTTGGAGCTCCACAATGACAAAAACAGCATTAGACACATGAAAATTCAAAATAGCAGTGGAAATGACGATGTGTTCACCGAGATGGCAATGTGATGTCACAGTTTTTCATGTCTCTGACCTCTGCTTTATTTTAATGTGGCACTTGGTGTTCCCTTTGGACATGACCTGGGGATTATGTCAGTTCCTCTGCACACATAAAGGACTCTGGAATTCAATTCCAGAGGAGTCTTTACAACACGAAAATCAGTTTGATAAAGTGGTTCCCAAAAGTTCTGAATCATGACAATCTGGAGTCTCCTCATAGGTTTCTTTCCATACAACCGAAGAATTGGAAACAAGCTGTTTTGAACAAGCAGTAATATACTGGGCCCAAACTATGATGAACATGTGTGCCATCACAGAACAAAGATCAAATACAGCGTCTGGAGTGTCTGGCTTCAGTCACAGGTGGGGCCTGAGAGTGTGAATGACCCAAAGACGTCTGCCTTTGGGTAAGGCTACACATGCTGGAGCTGTCATTGATGTTGCAAGGACATGAAAAACGCTAGAGTACAAAGCTGAATTGCAATTCTTCTGGTCGGTGCTAAGGTAGCATCTGGCTCTTCTTCTCAGCACACATAGCGCCACAGCCCTAAGACTTGTGACTAGGATGGTTCAGAGCTGTCACCTTCCTGAAGGAGAGTCTCTGTCTCCAGATAAACACACTCATCCTTTCCCCAGCATGTAGCCTGCAGATGGGACCTGAAAGAGCAGATGCGGATGATCTAGGTCACAAGGTAACAGCAAAGTCTCATTGCTAACACTCCAATCTGGACCAGGCATATTCACTTTCTAGCTATGACCTCTACTGCCTGCCATTTCCAGCTTCCTGTCTTTAACTTTGCTTGGGAATGTTGTCCTGAGAATGATTGAAAGCCTCCTCTCCGGTTGTGCTCCAAGAGAACCTGGGCCAAACCAGTTCTTAAAAGGATTATGACAAAAAAAATGTAGCTGATTCCTAAGGGTAAACCCCATTGATCGTTTTAATCTCAGGTGTGTGTGTGTGTGTGTGTGTGTGTGTGTGTGTGTGTATGTGTGTGTATGTGTGTGTATGTGTCTGTATGTTAGGCTATTTAAAAGTGTAATGTTTTAAAATATCATTTGTATCTTTCTTAAATTATTTTTCAGGTATATTTGTATATAAAAAAATCATACACAAGGTTTTTTTTCTTTTAATTCTGTTTCTTTTAATTCTGTTATTGAAATGTATTTTTACCCCTACAATATTCCCTGGCTATGGTTTTCCACTTTGTTACTCTTCCCTGTTCCTTCCCACTTCCCCTCCCTTCTGGATCCACTTAGCTTCTGTCTCTCATTAGAAAACAAACAGGCATCTAAGGGATAATAGTAAAACAAATTAAGATAAAACAAAAACAATGCATTGATGTGGGACAAAAGAAATAGAAGGAAAGGAGACAAAGAAAAAGCACAAGAAACAAATGTAGACATTGAGACTCACTCATTTTGCACACGCAGATATCCCATAAAAAACAGAAAACTGGAAGCCAGAATATATTAAACACAACCTGTAAAGAGAGATATAAAGATAGACAGACAGACAGACAGACAGACAGACAGACAGACAGGCAGACAGGCAGGCAGATAGATAGATAGAAAACAAAAGGTAAACTTTAAAAAAAAAGAATGAAAGAAAAAGTCTCTGTGAGTTCACATGTTCTCCTGTTCTGTTCTATTTAGAATTTCTTAATTCCGTGGTGCCTTATAGTCTTCTCTGGTTCTTTCCCTTTTTATGACTCCTCTTCCAAAGAGTTCTCTGAACCCTGAGGCTAGAGATTTTGTAGAGACCACCCCATTAGGCCATCCCTAAGGTCTTTCACTCTCTCCACATCGTCTGGTTGTGGTTCTCTGTTTTTGTTCCCAGGTGCTATAGGAGAAGCTTCTCTGATGATGACTGAGCAAGGGCATTAAGGAGTATAGCAGAATGTTATCAGAAGTCATTTTATTGCTATGTTCTTTTAGTGGAACAGTAGTCTTTAGTTTTACCTGAAGTCCATGGGGCATCTAATCTCAGGTTCTTGGTCACCCAAACAGCATCAGGTATGGGTTCTACCTTGTCAAGTGACCTTAAGACAAAGACAAATCAGAACTTGGTTACTTCCACAAGTTTTGCTACCATTGGACTGGCATATTTTGCAGCATAACACCACTATAGAGCAAAGGATTTGTAGCTGCGTTGATGTTTGTATTTCTTTTTTGATAGAATACAGATTACCTTCTGTTACCAAGAACATTAGCCCATAAGGGTGGAAGTTCTAGATTAGTGAATGCTCAACTATTTTCAGGTGGTAGTGCAAACTTGAGAAGCCACTAAGGAATTCAGTGTGCAGTTCTTCAGGAAGATGGACAATGGCCTACCTCAAGATTCAACTATTTCACTCCTAGGCATCCACTCAAGGACACTTCACCCTACTGCAGAGACACTTGCTCAACCATGTTCATTGATGTTTTATTCACAAAAACCAGAAATTGGAAACAGTCTAAATGTCTCTCAACCAATAACTGGATTAAAAATGTAGTATATTTACATAATAGAATAATACTCATATATCAACAAAGAGAAATTATGAAATTCACAGACAAATGAATAGAACTAGAACAAAAAAATTAATCTTGAATGAGTTCACCCAGATCCAGAAAAACAAATATGGTATAAGTTCAATAATAAGCAAGCTACAGTTCACAGAGGCTAGGTATAGAGTAACCGACTGGTGGTGCTGGTGGTGGGGGAGGCGGTGGTTGTGGTGGTAATGGATAGATCTCCCTAGGGCAGGGAACTAGAATATATAATAAAATGGGTGACAGACTGGAATGGGACCATAAAGTAGGGAGAGAGAAGAAGAAGGACTTGATAAAGGTAATACAAAGAGAGACAGCAAAAATTAAGGATCATTTGAGAGGTAGTATAAATACCCAAATAATGCAGGTGGCCGCCCCATCTTTTATCATGAAATGAAGCTTCCTTTACTGGGAATGTATTAGATCTAATAGAATTATTGACCAAGGTCATCCTCTGTGAACCTTCAAACAACCCAGACTTTTTCTGAGTTTATAGTTTTCTCTCTACGAACTGATGGCAAGGTCTCATTGCTGAAGACGACATACACAGAACTCATCAAACACAGAGATGCTGAATGGTACATACTTTTACTTTTCTTAATTTTGCAAACCTAATCATAGTTTTGTCTAAACTAAGCTAATGAAGATAATATTTCCATGAAAAATTGTATTATTCTGGTGTTCTATGAGTGTTGGGTTTTTTTCCAGTATTTTTTTCATTGCTATCATATTATTAAACCTTGGTATAATAAAATATATGTCCATATATTTTATATATGTAATAGATATCATCTTATTGTTGATGGCTGAAAATAGTCTTCTTTGATTCTCCCTTGCCTGCTTCCTTAGTTTGTGTCTGGTGACCCAGCGGACCTTCATATCATGCTGCCACAACCCAGACCTTCAAAGGGACAGACTTTCTTCACTCAGCTCTACTTGCTGCAGGTCACCTTTACTTTTTGGAGCAGCTGCCAGCTAGAGGATCCTCTTTGCTCTCATTCTGCTCCTCCTTTCTTATCTACTCATTTCCTTCATTCTGCTGAATAACTTAATGTCTTCCTAAGAGGAGACACAAGTTAGCTCTTCTCCCCTGTGTATTCAGAACACTTCTATATGAACTACACATCCTGTTGATGGTTTTACAGGAACCAAGATTCCAAGGGATAGTTTGTTCCTTTCAGAATCTGCAGGCATGCGACATGGCATCTGCTATCATCCCAATGCCATTGCCATTAGTGACTTAGTGTGTATCTTCCCCTCCCTCTCAGGAAGCTTTTAAGCTCTTTGCTTGTGCTGTTCTGACTTCCCTGAAATCCTCTTGGCATGGGTATGCATTTTTCCCCCTTTAACTTTTCTTAATGTGCCTTTTCAACAGCACAGTCTCACTCCACCATCACATGAAAATACCCATTGTTATTTTCATCTTTGAGAGGAATAAAATGAATTTCAAATAAGTTATATGATGTACAGAAGACCACAGAGCGAAAACTGCAGAATGATTTCTGAAGCCAGAATCTCAGCTTATAAGTCAGCTTGGTCTTCTTCCAGCATCTACTTCCTGCTAAATTTTCTCTCCAGCATTTTCATCTCCAGGTGCTGTTTTTTTTTTTGTTTACTCAGTTTATCTGTTTTCATGAAAAAGAATTATAGTAATTAGTTAATAGAGTTGATTTAATAGAAGATAAGTATGTTCTTGTCCCTTCAATTTTAGCAACTCCTTCTGGTTACTGTGTTGTTAGTTATTGTAATGATTATTCTTAGCTTGTTGTCTTATCTAAACTGATAAATAAGACATGAGTTATCTTTGACACATACACAAAAAAATTGATCCTCCCGTGGAAATTGGACAAGCCTGTCATTTTGGATGTCCTTGGCAAGACAACATTAAAAGAACATAATGCCTAAAACATGAGTTTTAGTTTCAGACAGTGAGTCTTGAGTTTAGAAGTGATTTATTTTCTTTCTAGACCTCCTATTATGAAACAGGCACATAAAAATGATATGAAAATTAACTGATATAAGAAATACAGCATTTATATATTAAAAGTGACTACTTAAACATAATCAGAATATTTAGACAAGTATTAACTATATTTTCAGCAGGCATTCAGTTTAGACAATGGTATATTCTGTTCCATAGAGAGAGGGAATCATACCATCCCTCAAGATACTCAGAAATGCTAATACAAACACTTAGGTGTGTAATGGCTAATTATAACAATCCTCTAAAATAGTAAATTTCTTATTTGTAGAGGATAAGGAATAAAACCTGCAGTTTGCCTAATAGATATTAAGAGTTGTTACCTATCTTAAAGGAATTATTGATGGTTCCTTTTAAAGGAATGCCTGAACTCAGTCTATAATAATTAAATCTATGATCAGTAATAAGACACCAGAGTTGGAATGAAGAAATATTTTTTGTATATGTCTGACAGGATATGGTAATTCTCTCTTGGCCATTGCTATCTTGAATTTTAACCTTACGTTGGTAATTGTGTTTGGTTTAGCATATCAACTGTGTATATGCTCTCCAGACTTGAGTTGTGATTGTGAAATGGTGATTTAGAACTTCACCAACGCTGTGCTGCGTGTGAGGGAGTGTGAGGTGCTGGGATTGACTGATTTTCTTTGCCCTGTGCTTGCTGCACCTTACTCCAGAGCATACAGTTGGGATTTCATGCGCCTTCCATTAGTACACTAAATTTGCATCCTTGGCTAAATTTGAGAAAGGGATAAGGAAGATTATGAAAACATGGGTATTGTATCTTGTCTTCCAGGTCTTTTAATGATAGATCACATTAAAAACATTCTTGTTTGCTTAGAAGAGTGCATAATTTTAAGAGAATTGATGGAGAAGTTGTTATTCAGACTGCTATTACTGGTGTTTATTTAAAAAATGGTACTAAGAGTTTTAGTATCTCTAGGGACACTTGTGACTGTCTCAACAGCTGTACTTACATCTATTTATGCCTCCACTGAGCAATTTTCCACCACAAGGAAGGTAAAGGTGACATTTTGTAATTTGGGATAGACCTTCTCTTTCTTTGTAATTATTTCCTGGTCAGTGGCAGCCATAACTGAGAAGCAAGCCACATAGTAATGGCGATAGCGAACCCTTTATAACTTTCCAAACTAGTAAAACCCAGTCGGTTAAGTCGTGATAAGCATGGGCTGGAGATGCAGTAAGGGAAGTGGATATGAAGGAAGGCTACCTGGCTGCCTGCAGTGATAGCTCCAGGGTGACCTGACTGGGCTGTGTGTCTCTAAGGGCCCCACCTTCTTCCTCTGGATGAAGTGTAATGCCAGGCCAACAATCACTTTCTGTTTCTGTGAGCATCCAACTGAACCTCAGTCCACTAGTATTAGCAACTTTCTTTCTGTTTGTGCTTATGGTGACTGCTTTTTTTGTTTGATTTTTGGTTTGGGGTTTGTTTGTTTGCTTCTTTGTTTTCCAAAGATATCTGGAAGATGCACATCTTCTGCTGAAATAATTCAGGGAAAGACTGGGAGAGGTCAAGGATTTTAAATGAGCAACAAAATAAAGGAAAATAAAGCTAAGCTTGAAGGAGAATCTCTATTCCTATGAAATAAAACCTTGACAACTACTGACAAAGCCTTATTATTGTATGAATTTTAGACCAACACAATCACAACCTGAGAGTTTCTAAAGTGGACCAAAACAAAATTAGGAAAAAATGAAGGCCCATAAATTTGAAGAATAAATTTCTGTTCTTCACACACACACACACACACACACACACACACACACGTTTATATGTATATGTATGTTCAAGCTATTTATTATTTATAAAGATGTAAACATAAATATCACTATTGCTTTATCCTTTCAGCGAGAAGTTAAATCTCCAGGAATGGCTTTTAAGCTTCTGATTTACCAGACATGACCTAGCAGCATTTAGATCCAGCGCTCTTTTGTGCTCAGAAGGCATGGTTTGTGACGTTATTGATCAGTTTCAAGGGCAGGTTAGAAGTGAAGCCAAGTCCCTGGAGGGAGATTGCCACCACCTTGACCTTGAGTCGGAGTTGGACCACTGACCCTTGACCTCCAGGACCTAGCCACCAGATTCTGCTATCTTTCACAGCACCAAGCAAGTCAGCGGGGGCACGTGTCGATGTGGCTCTTGCCAAATCAGAATTGACTGGCCACTAGGACGCCTGCAAGCAGCGGGAAATGTGGGTTAAAGTATGTCAATAATGTTTCAGAAGAACGATTTCTCCCAAGAATTGTAGCTGTTGGAATGTTTTGACATTTATTCGGTAGAGAAATGTAGCGCGTTTTGTGAGGCACTTCAAGAGGGCTGTTGCTAACTGCTGCGGGGTATTGATCGTCCTGTTAAATTGCACAGGCACACTTGGGAGAGCATTGAGATTCAGGCAACAGGACAGAAAGGATCGGCTGCACCCGATGGTCACTAATGGTAATTGGTTTCGATCCTTGCACTTGAAGAAGCCATGATTTACTTGGCTCACTGATGAAACGCAGACACTAAATATTTTGAAAAGGAAAAAAAAAACATACCATTTTTTAAACATTTACAAGCCAGCACCTCCATCCAGGAATGTCTTGCCTAGACAATAAATTCAGTGGTGTATGAAAATACCCAACCAAGGGGTCAACAATTTTGATTTTCCTTCTGCGGGTGTTTCCCTTTGTGTGCCATTTGTTTGCCTGCCAATTTGTTTCTCAACTTGTTCATAATTTAATTTGAGACAATTTACTCTTCTTGTGAGTTTTGGATTTAACGTGTGTTCTATAATTATAAAAAAATGCAACATTGTGGTGAAAGAAAAGGTTCCATTCATAAAAGCATAAGTACAAACAAGGGAAGCAAACTTACCTCTTTTCAGTTATATACTATTTTCAAATAATCGTCATGCTGTAGACTATTTAACATAGCTTAAAAATCCTATAGTATCGTATATCTATCAAGAACTCAGGATTTTAATTCAGAATAAACACTATTTTGTGTCATTGTTAGATATTTTACTCATTGTGTTAATATATGTTATATTCTACATGTGTGGATACACAAAAATACATGTATCTTTACACATAACAGCTTATATAACACTCTTTGTATACATGTATATGGGAACTTAGATAATATATGCATTACTGTGCATATGTTGTTTTGTATATTATGCATGTACTGCCTTACATGTTGTACATATAATTTTTGGACATATGTGTCTATTTATTCTTTGTGCATGCATCTATAGTGTATATAACACCTACTCACACACATGCTTTTCTTTCACTGTGTGGGCTTATGTTGCCAAACAAAATTGTTAATGGATTTAAAATGAATATAAAGGTGGTCCCAAAGATTATGAGTGCTCAGTCATTCTATTAGAGCAGGCTCCCAAAGGTGTAGCCATTCTCATTTTCATAAAATTATTGTAATTTTATCCTCAAATCATTGTACTAATTTATAGAATTTTGCTCTGTGTTTTCATTTTTCTATTTATGTTAATGATCTTAAGATAAGATGAACGAAATTTTGTATTATTTTAATAGCTATAATATTTCTTAAATGTCTGAATATTAAATAACAAAATGAAGGAAGAAAATTAATAGAATTATAACTCATAAAGCAGTATGATATATGACATTTGATACATATAACATTTTCTTTTTAATTTTTTCATAGGTTACATTATATTTTTTTTATCTTTTATTTATTTATTTTTTTGATTTGTATGAGCTCTACATTTTTCTCTGCTCCCCTCCCTGCCTTTCTCCTTCCTCCTTCAACCCTCCCAATTTACTCAGGAGATCTTGTCTTTAAATTAATTTATACTATGTAGTCATAATCATGTCCTGGTAAGCATAATAATTTAATAAAATAACTTACATAGATGGATTTAAATATTAATTGAAGATACATTTTTAAACATATCAAGATAAAAGCTATTCTTATTGATTAGAGCATAGAAAAGAAGGAAATCTTCTATTAGCTATGAAACTTGAGGACATTTTGTAAGCTTTCATTACTTAAACCCCTCGACTGTCTCTCATCTGACTATATTCCTGAGGCCTACAAGAGTATTTAGCAGCAGCTATTGTATCAAAATGTAAAATTCGTATTGGAACCCCACAGGAGCTTTCAATTGAATGTAAATAGCATCACTCTTTCTACAGAGTTCTCCTTCCTGATTCTGGAATGAAGGTTCCTGAGAGCAGGTATTCCTGCGGGCAGACCTCTGTGAGTGCTGACAGCCAGCTGCGGGCAGCGAAATGGCCTTATAGGCCCTGACAATGCACTTCAATCTTGTTTTCTGGAGGGATCAGTGGTAGTGGAGATAAGGGGATTATCCTTCCTGCCCATCCCATTCTCACATCTCATGGAACCTTGACAATAGCTGTGCTAATTAGAGCTAATTGCTCTGATAGACACTAGTCTAGCTGAGACCCAACAGAGACCACGGGGCCATTCAAATAGGAAAGTACTTTTTCAGTGTCTCCTCATGTGTGGATTTCCCTTGTTTGAAGGGAAATTTTTTTCCCAAATCAACACTAAATTTAATACAATATTTCTTAGCATTTGGAAGCATGTTTTTAATGAATTTTTAAAAAAATTTTCTTTCAGGGAAGGGCTGGAGTGATAGCTCAGTGATTAAAAGAAATTGCTGCTTTTGCAGAGGACCCAGATTCAATTCCCAACACCCACATGGTGACTCACAACATCTGTAATTCCAGCTCCAGGGGATCTGACATACTCTTCTGGCTTTCCCAGGCAGGCACATGATGTACGCACATCCATGTAGACACTCATGCACATAAAGCAAAACAAAACAAAATAAAATGAGCTCCCGGATGCTTCTAGAATTCCACCGATAGGAAAAGGGTTTCTCCTTCAGTACGTATACATAAGAAAGTAGCATGAAACTAATTTATCTGTACAGGAGAAATCAAGTTTTCTCTCTTCCTAATACTCTTCCATACAAGCTCTTTTCAATAGCTTTCATGTCTCAGCATGTACACTTTTGTATACCTCCTTTCATGGATGGCTTCCCAGACCTTAAGTCTCCAGGTGCCTTCTGAATTGTGGATGTTTATGAATGTGCATGTGTGTGTGCATGTGTGTGTATGTGTGTGTGAGTGTATGTGTGTTGTAATATGAGTACTGTGGGTCTACTCCCTTGAGGTAGATGCTTAAGCATATACCGCTGCTCAGTGTAGTTTGTCAGAAGATATGCAGACTTCCTATACTTTGGAGACATTAGCTATACCAGTCTTATCTTTGTCACTGACATTTTCATGAGTGTCTCCTTTCCTTTTGTATATAAATTCTTAGACTCAGTTTGTTCGCTTCTAGGAGCTCATTAAGATACTGATTTGGGTCATATTGACTCTATGAACTGACAACAATTCTGGGCTTCACACGCATGACCACGGGATTTCTCACGACTAAGATCCTTGTTTTTGCTATGATGCCCATGCACCACAGCAACAGCCCAATGCCATGATAGCCTCAAGTGTTCAGTAACGGCACAGGCACCCTTGTGATAACCAGCAGCTCTATATTTGGACTTAAGGCCTGTTCCATGCCATGCATTAGAAACCTAAATCCCAAGGATAATAAAGGCATAGATCTTGGAGGAGATTCTACAAAATCCATTTTGCTAAACTAGAAGAATATCTAACGACATTCTAAATATGCATCCGTATACAAATAAATGTAATTCTCGCCCCCTATTACATAACCTTCTCTCTGCAGCAGAGGGTAAGCAGTGGATTACCCACAGCTGATGAAAATGTTGAATTTCAGATCCCAGTCCCACGTGGTAACTTCTCTAACACAACTCCTACACTTAAGGCTCAGAGATCATTGCAGAAAAGGCAGCAGGAGGTTGGAAGAGACAGAATATCATAGGGCTTACGGTGGGATTTTTGTCTTCTAGAAATGCCAGGGAATTTCCACCTATAGAGTTTCACTAAGAGTTGTCTATGCATAATCTGAGCAATGAGGAAACCAATAAGACACGGTAATGTGGAAGGAGTAAGCTTAAGAGGCCTCAAGCCTCGAGAAAAATCTATAGGCAACTAAGAGGGGGTAGAAGAAAACAAAAGGAAGGAGAGAAGTGATGCACTTACATAACCATTTCAGAAATTAAAAAGAAAATGTATTTAAATAGAGATACTTGCTTCCTATATCCATTGCTGCATCCCACAATTGGCTCATATTGCTTTAGTAAATGCAAAATGAGCTCTTCAGAAAGCATAGATACCCATATCAAGTAATAAAAGTATTATTAAATGAAATCGAGCTGTTTGCAGTTGAGAAGTATATTTGCTTTTCATTCTTACATAATATATTCACAGTGCAGTACTTTTGAGAACCCAGGACCAAATTACACCAGTATATTCATCATCAAGAGAGAATTACAGTACTACTAAGCAGAAGCAGAACACTCATTGCAGAATTGTGTGTGTGTGTATGTGTGTGTGTGTGTGTAAATATTCAAGTTTTTTTTAAATGATGGCTATTTTCTCACAGCTCTCCAAGATATATTGCTAATTGCATAGACAATTTTCTGATATAATCCATTTGTTGTCAAAAGGTGAAATTCACCAACCAGAGGGAATAAATCAATATCTCTTCTCATAGCTCAAGGCCATGTGACAATGTGATATACTAGTAAACCACAGCGGTACAACATATAGAAATTAGATCTTACAAAGGTTATTTTTTTATTTTGTAAAGTTTCCCTAAGACCACACTTATTATTTATTAATCTACGATACCGATTGAACTACTGCTAGGTGGAGAGAGTGTCTGTAAACACAGAAGTGGTTTGATTGTAACTTAAGTGATGCCACACCCTCTTCCTGTAGGCGGTATGATCCGTAGCATTTACAGTTGACTGCATACAGCTCCAGCTTGGGAAATATTTGCGATTGTTACATAATGGTAGCCCCAGGAGAAATGGAGAAAGAGGAGAACACACAGAATAGCCCAAGGCAAACACAGATGGCTTCAGCTCTATGTGATCCCTGGGCTTTGTCCAGAGTCCTTACAAAGCTTCTTCTGATGAGGTTTTGGGGTGAGGCCACTGTACCACAGGAAGGTGAGGATTTCCACAACCAGAAAAAAACAGGGAGTTCCTTGTTACAGGAGACACCCTCAACCAACTCATAAGAACACAACATGGCTCATAACAACAGATCCCATTGTCAGCTGCTCCAAGAAGTGTTTCTGGGGAACGTCCTTGTGGTCTTCTAAAGGGAAATCTTTAAATAATCAAGACATGTTGTACCAGGTCCCATGTTTATCTTTTACTCCATGCCCTTCAGCTCACAGAGGAGGCCAAATCCCCAGGTCTGCACTCAGTATATGGCAGTGTGGACTTCTGTGTTTCTGTCAGGAATTGGCAGTATGTGAGGCCAGGGAGTTCTGAGAATCTAGGTTATTATTGATTAGTACCCTATTGGTTAGGAAAGCGAATAAATTAGTACCAGATTAAATATAGGATTGCTCTTTTGGTGTTAATTTAGACACATACATGTTCTTCACTCAAGCTTTCTGTTGATTTAATGTTTCTAGTCTCTGACTTCAGTCTTCCAACCCAGATAAAAAATAACAAACTTCCCCCACACAAAACAAAACATTCCAACTCTAACTAAATATTGGTAGATTTCTTATTCAGAAATGTATTGGTCAAGTAGTTCTCAATATTCATAAGGTGAAAAAATATTTTTATTTTTAAAAATGTCTAGCAGAATACTAAATCAACTCAACATGGCAAGATAAAAGTACAACATTTTAAAATGTCAGTATTCTTGTAGCTTAAATAATAATTTATTTTTCCCTCTCAATAAAAATCATATTAGACATGTGTGTGTGTGTGTTTGTCAGTATGTGTATTTTGAGCACTTGCATGTGAAAGATTGACACGATCAGAAGAGAGCATCAGAACCCTGTACCTGGGGAACGGGCAGTTGCAACCAGCCCAGGGTAGATGCTGGTTATTGAACTCTGGTCCTCTGGGAGAGCAGAAAATGTTAGTAACCATTGAGTAGGCATAGTTCTGTCTCCTAGCTATTTTTTAATAAATAATATCATATATGAGTTTAGGTTACTAAGGATAATATTTAGGATATTATGCAATATTTATGAACATTTAGTGATTATGGAAAAAGGTTTAGAAAATATGTGAAACACCTATGAAAAATTTTGCATTAATTTTATTTTCTTCCAGCATGATAAAAGATAAAAAATGTATTACCTTTTCACTACTATAATAACAAATCTGAAATAATAACTTGCAAAGAGCAAAAATCTAAGATGTCTCATCATTTGAAAGAACCCTGTTTAGGGTTTCTTGGTCCCTGTGTTAGACAGATATCATGACAGATATCATTCATGAGCTAGAAAGCACAAAAGGGAATGAAGGAGACCTCCCATTTAGGGCATACCACAATCACCTAGCAACCTTTCACTGGATCTGCTTCCCAAAGGTTCCACCATATCCCAATTCTACCATCATGGATCCCAATCCTACATCATAGACTGTGAGCATCCTTCATGTTTAAACTGAAGCACATGCCAGTGGTGCTATCGATCTTAAGTTAAATAGATTTGAGTCCATTTGTTTTCTTTTTTATGTAGAAATTAGTTGATGTTTACAGGCTAATTGTGCCTTGCCCTTGATTTTATGCTGTTCTTCAAAACGATATCTTCGTATTCTCAATATGAGGCAGCATAATTCAAGGGCAAAAGTATACAACAGCTTGGGACAGTATGACAGTCCTCAGAAATTGCCACTTGGGCACACTGCCACGTAAAGCTGCAGCCAGGGTCAGGACGTTTAGTCTGGGTTCTGAACAGACACCGGATGCATTTTGATTAGTGGGAGAAATAATTTAAAGAAAACTTACGGGCTTTTCCATACTCATGGTGACTGTTACTATTATAGCAACTCCGTTAGTTTTATATTTTATTTTCACATGAAAAACAAAATAAATTTGAAAATTATTCTCATCATTCTTCTTGTGAGAATTCTTTAATATTAAGTAGACCATGCCACGGATAGATCTTAATTTATTTTAGTAATTTTTAAATATTGAGACAGCCCTTTTCAAAGCCAGCTAACAAAACAAAAACAGTACAATTATTGTTTTACTGCATATGTTTATATGTGGTTCCTCATACATGTTGAATAATGATTTAATATTTGAACTGGTCCTTTTGGTATGAAAAGGCATAACTGAAATTTAATACATACCTTTTGTTTATTAATATTTTACGAACCATATAAGGTAATGATTTTCTCTTTTAAAAAAAGAAAGAAAGGTTTATTTTTATTTTAGGTATACATGTGAATTCCTGCATGTATGTATATGCACCAAAAATGTCTAAGCCTGAGGAACTAGGTGATGGTGTGGGGTCCCCAAAGCTGGAGTAACAGGCAATGTGAGCCACTATGTGAGTGCTGTTTTTTTTTTTTACAAGAGCATCAAGTGCTCTTAACTGCTGAGCCATCTCTCTAGTCCTGCCCCTGGACCCTTTTGCTGATCCATTTCCTCCGGTTGAATATCTTTCTCTCCATGTTTTCCACGGCTCCTCTTTCTTTCTTCTCATCTTCCTTCAGACCTCTTCCTAACTTTCCATTGCCTCATCTGTATTTCATGACCTCTACCACCTGGAAAAAATTCCAAATCTGGATTCAAAACACATGAGAACATAGGAAGCATTTTTTTTCTCTCTGAGTCTGCCTTATTTCTCTTAATATAATGACCTTCAGTTCTACTCATCGGCCTCCAAAGAGCACGATTTCAATTGTTCTTTACAACCAAAGGAAAATTAAAGTATTCATCCCACGTATTCCTTAGCCATTAAACTGATACCAAGTGGACACCAAGACTTCTCTGTCCTGGCAGTGGTGACCAGTGCAGTAAGAAACATTTATACGTGTGGATCTTTGTGGTATGTGATTTACAGTCTTTTGCTAGCTGTGTCGTGTGATGAGTCTGTTCGTTTGTGACAGGGACTGAATATTGGCTTTCACGGTGGCTGCACCAGTGTGTAAATGAAGGCTGTTTTCTCAGCAATGTCTCAGCATTGTCTCAGCAATGTCCATTCTAATTGGGGTAAGAAAGAATTACAATCTAATTTTAATTATATTTATTTATTCCTTCATTTATTTATCTATTTTGGGTGTTCGAGACAGAGTTCCTCGTAGCTTTGGAGGCTGTCCTGGAACATACTCTGTAGTCCAGGCTGGCCTCAAACTCAGAGGTATCAGCCTGCCTCAACCTCCTGATTGTTGGGATTAAAGGGGTGCACCAACACTGCCCAGCTCATAATTTTAATTTTGGTTCATCTAATTACTAAGACTATTAGTCTTTTCAGTGACTTATTGCTCATTTGTATGAAATCATTTGAGCACTGTTTATTTAGGTCATTAGCCCGTTTATTGATTGAGTTGAGATTTTCTTGGTGTTTGATTTTTTTCAATTCCATGCATATTTTAGATACTAATCCTCTATCTCATATGTAATTGACAAGCAGTTTTCCCTTTCTGTAATGTGTTTCTACATTCTGTTCATTGTTTTCTGTACTGTGCCAAAACATTTTAGTTTCTTGTAATCCAATTGATCAATCTTGGGATTATATTCTATGCTACTGAAGCTCGTGTCAAAAAGGCATTGTGTATGCTTATAACATAAAGTGTTTCATATATGCTTTTTTTTTTGGTTTTTTGAGACAGGGTTTCTCTGTGGCTTTGGAGCCTGTCCTGGAACTCAATTTGTAGACCAGGCTGGTCTTGAACTCACAGAGATCCGCCTGCCTCTGCCTCCCAAGTGCTGGGATTAAAGGCGTGCGCCACCACCGCCCGGCTTCATATATGCTTTTATCTAGCACTTTTTACTTCTCAGCTCTTTGATCTCTTTTGGATGGATTTATGGGGGGATGAAAGTTATATATTTAATTCTTCTTGTTGTTAAATTCTAGTTGTCCTGGCACCATTGATTGAAGTGTTTGCTTTTCTTACAAATAAAAATTTTAAGCACCTTTCTAAAAATTAAGTAGTTTACCTATGCTGATTCATTTTTTAGTTCTCTGTGTGTTCTGTTAAATTATAGTTTTGTGACATACCATCTAGTCCTTGCCACTAAATTTCTGTAAAGAAATTTGTGGTTAAGCATTACTGTATTTCCAACATTGTTGTCTCTGGGGAGAAATGCTTTGACAGCTTGCCATCATTTGTGGCTTTCTATGCATCTTAAGATTGTGTCTTATTTAAATTGATTTTATTGAGCTATACATTTTTCTCTGTTCTTCTCCCTGCCCCTCCCTTCCCCTTTAATCCTCTCCCATGGTCCCCATGCTCCCAATTTACTCAGGAGACCTTGTCTTTTACTGCTTCCCATGTAGATTAGATCCATGTATGACCCAGAAAGACAATTATCATACGTACTCATTCATAAGTGGTTTTTAAACATAAAACAAAGAAAACCAGACTATAAATCACAATCTCAGAGAACCTCGGCAGCAATGAGGACCCTAAGACTGTGCCTTTAAACCTGTGAAAGGACATAACTGAATAACTGAAGTCTTTATTGGGATTGGATTGAACCTATAGACTGTTCTAAGTAACAATAACAGTTTTAGAAGATAAATAACACCTATCCATGAACGTGGAGTTTCTTTCAATTTCTATTCCTTTATTCCGTATCTTAAAACTGTAATTATAGAGGACTTTCACCTTCTTAGGTGAATTTATTTTTTGAAATTGCATTTATCAGTTGTAGGAGCTCTCTAGTAGAATTCGTGTGGTCACTTGTGTATACTATCATATCATTTGAAAATAGTGAAAGTTTGACTTCTTCCTCTCCAATTTTTATCTCTTTGATCTCGTTTTGTTTTCTAATTGCTCTAGCTAGAACTTTGAAGACTTATTTTTTGGGTTCCCTTCAGTTGATAAGGTCACTTCTATCTTATGACGCCTGTTGATTGTCTTTGCCTATGAGGTGTGTTTCTTGGAGATAACAGATGCTTTGTGTACAGTTTTACACACACACACACATGTTCCACACAAAACTCTTTGGAACTTTCATATAGCTATATAATGAAACTTAGTCTTTTTTATCCTTTTATCTTGGGTCATCTCACTCCTTCTCCTTCTGCACCTTTTCCCTCCTCCCTCAGAAAATTCCCTTCCTACTTCTGACTTCAATGTCTTGTGTGTGTGTGTGTGTGTGAACATGAGTTTAAATAGGATTGCTTGCATGAACAATTTTACTTGGTTTTTTCTTTAGATATATTTTTTTAATACAGTCAGAAAGTTTGTGGTTTGTTTTGTTGGGTTTTTTAATTTTGTTTTGCTTTATTCTTAGTGGATAGAATTTTTATTTCTTGGGAAATGTTTACTAATTACTGCTACTTTTTTGATGTTTGTTTGGTTGGTTGATTATTTGAGACAGGATAACACTGCCTGTCCTGGAACTAGCTCTTGTAGACCAGGCTGACCTCAAACTCAAAAAGATCCACCTGTCTCTGTCTCTTAAGTGCTGGGATTAAAAACATGTGCTACCACTACCACCCAGCTATTGATTTTGATTTTGTTTTGGTTTTCTTTTTGGGGATTTTTTGGGGGTTGGGTTATTATCTGTTCATCTATTTCTCCTCTTTAGTATTAGAGGTTTGTTTGTTTATGGTGTTGGTCACGACGGTCTTTTTCCCTCCTGTTCCAATCCTACCCAGCTCCAGTCCCCTCACAAAATCTATTCCCCTTCTCAGAGAGATCCTTGCACGTTTCCTAGACCTCTCTATCCTAGCTGACTTTTCTGGGTCTTCATCAAATAGATCCTCAGATTTTATTTAATCCTTAAAGCCTTTTTTCCTTAGAATTTTAGATCCAGTGTCTATGCTATTCAGAGTCCTTGGATATAAGTTTGGACTGGTTTATTGCACTTTGAATGTGGTGTCATTTAACTTTGTTCTCCAGCCTTCATGTTTTTGTTATGCTTATCTGAATCAATTTCTGCTGTGTTTTTAGTTTTTACGTAATTGACAAAGGTTTTCATCTCTACCACATATATTTGATTGTTTTAAAATCCTCAGTTTCCTTCCTGAGTTCTTCTTTCATGCTGTTGACTTCTTCATTGTCTTTCTTATGTCTTTTTTTTTTTTTTAAGACAGGGTTTCTCTGTGGCTTTGGAGCCTGTCCTGGAACTAGCTCTGTAGACCAGGCTGGTCTCGAACTCACAGAGACCCACCTGCCTCTGCCTCCTGAGTGCTGGGATTAAAGGCGTGCGCCACCACCGCCCTGCTTCTTATGTACCTTTTCATCCCATTTTTCTTACTTTCTTTATCACATCTAGAAAGCAAAAACAAACAAATAAACAAAGGTAATTTTTTACTTCAAACACAAACCAATGTTCAATTAAGCTTTCAAATCATGACTGAATTTTTTTCACTGATGATTTCACAGTCCTTATGATCCAATCACCTTGTGAGGGTTCCCCTTCAGTCCTCTACACTGAGGATCAAGCAATCAGAACATGTGACTTGAGGAGATGCTTCAGATGCAAAGTCTAACCCTTCCAAGGATATAATTATTCTACCTTTATTTTTCATTATTTCTGTACTAAGCTCTCAGAATATGCTAATGGCCATAATCTATGATCTAAAATTTAATGGAATCAGAAGTTCTGTTAGGTCACTTCTGCCCTTTTCTTTCCACATTCTACAACTTTTAGTTCAAAACCATTTTGGCGGGGGAGTGTCCAGATTATTTTCCTTGATTGTCTCTTTGTTTGGTGGCTGATTTCTTCATAGAACCAATAGTTTTTCTTTTCTTTAATCCACCATGTTGATTGGATTCTAAAATAAAAGTCTGGTTCTAGTTAATTATGAAAAACATTTCAGAAACAGACTTCCTATATAGATATAATACCATCTGTGCTGCAAGACTATGAGCGCATGTTATCATTATTAAAAACAGCACCAACACTAAGCCAGGTGTTAAAGGAAGGATTCTGTTTTGTTTCTTCCCACCTATTGGGAGTGTTTATCAGCCTATGCTCTTGAACAGGCTCCTTGAATCTGTTATGTCTGTGAGGACTCTCAAGTCCTCACTCTGTCTTTACCATCTATATTGCTTTGTATTAAAAGCAAAGACTAAAGAAACCGTACTCTCGTATCTAATAGGTTCCTAAGTCTCATCCCCCATTACTGATAGGCGGGTACCTTCTACGGAAATACAATACAAGCAAAATACATTTCACTCTGCTGAAATTTGTGAGTGCTACAATGGCATGTCAACGGACAGCCCCAGCTCTATAGCATGCAACTCTCCAGCCATGCTTATGACATGCATCTGCTAAGCTGAACTGCTTGCTAACTTCTCCATAACTTTGTTTTCTGTCTCAAGCACACCGGCCTTCCTTTCTTTACCAGGTTCAATACCATTTCACTTTTTTGGACTCTCCTAGAAACTGTCCTGCTTTCTCGGTAGTGTCTCTGCCTCTTCTTTAATCTCATTCTTCCTGGGCAGAGCTGATCTCCATAGTTTTTGTCTGTTTGTTTTTTTACATTTGACTGCTAGCAATATTTAAGCTCATCCTTCTGTCTTCATCTGAACAAACTGGTAGGAAAATCCAACTCTGTCTTCTCACGTTTGTTTCTAGAGGGAAGTCTAGATATGACTATCCCCTGCCAAAGACAGGAAATGGAATTTTAGCCTCACTGCCAACACACCAAGAAAAAACATGGGCAATCTCCTGTAACTCTACTCTCAGGCTATTTTGAGCCTGCACAAGAATCATCCTGATAGTCCGTAAGACTTCACTATGTGAGTCAAATGTTTATGCATTCTCTCAGATGTGTGTGCGTGTGTGTGTGTGTGTGTGTGTGTGTGTGTGTGTGTGTGTTTTCATCTGAATCACATTTTTTTTCTTTTTTTTTTTTTTTGCCTTTTCGAGACAGGGTTTCTTTGTGGTTTTGGAGCCTGTCCTGGAACTAGCTCTGTAGACCAGGCTGGTCTCGAACTCACAGAGATCTGCCTGCCTCTAACCCTGCAGCTACTAGTAATTAAACAAGAAAGAGTAAAAATGTCACCTTTCTTAGGGATATTTTTCTTTACCCAGTTGAATTTGGATGGTCCCATTATGAAAGAAGAAAGAAGTAACAGCAACTAGAAGTTAATTTCACGTCTTTGTTTTGTGTCTATCCCAGTACTGAGCGGCTTTCTTGTATGTGCTCCTTTCAATTGCTGCATTTCCCCATGTATTTCAACTTACAGTTGTACTATGAAATAGCTTGCGTTATATTCTGCACTGAAGCTCTACCAAGCAAACCCTATTTTCATACATTTAAGAATATTCAGAATGCCTTTAAAGGTCAAAGAGCGGGGGAACAGCAGAGTGGTTCATGCTCAGAGTACTAGCCTGAGAGGAGGAGATGACACCAAACACCACCCCACCCCCACTTTAAACAAAATTCTCTATGCATACATAAACTTGGACCCCAGGTAGAGTTCTAGCTATGTGTGAAGCCTGTATCTGAAGATGTATTTCATGACTAACTGGAACCAGGTTCTTCTCCCCATTCATTCAGAACAGGGAACAGATTTTTGGCCCTCTGAAGAAACCAGTAGTCAGGTCACTATTTTATATGTGGAATAATTATTTAATGTGTGCTTGAAGTGTATTTGCTCTAGAGCCCTCTATATTTTAATTTTATTGTTTTCAAACTATGCTCTAAGTTGGCATGGATTTTAGTTACTGTTATCCACTAAGAATTTGAATGTCATGAAAATCAAACATTTTTGCCTTTTTTCACCTTTTCTAGTCACTTGGAAGTCTTATGTAGACACAGCATGAAACTAGAAAATTAAAACAGAGCATATCACATTGGCTGATTTTAAGA
Organism: Microtus ochrogaster; assembly: GCF_000317375.1. Lineage (NCBI taxonomy): Eukaryota > Metazoa > Chordata > Mammalia > Rodentia > Cricetidae > Microtus > Microtus ochrogaster. The sequence goes on along the minus strand of NC_022028.1, from coordinate 26,446,584 downwards.
CTTTTGATTAACATAATAATTGTTTCATTTGATGATTGTAGTGTAATCTTTCAGTGTTCACACACTTTGTGTAAGCAGCAAATCATTGGTATCGGTATCACCAGCAGTTTTAATAATTTATTTCCCTTTTGTGACAGCAAAAGTCCTCTCTCCAAGCTGGCTGGAAATACAATGTACTTTACTGTTAAAAATGTTGTCCTGCTGAGAAGAGATTGGAAGTATTTTTAGCTATAACATAGCCACTCCTCCTAAATCTGCAAACTTTGTATGTCTGGTAACTACTGTTTTATTCTCAGATACTGAGATTAGCCTTTTTAGATTTCAATGAGATCATGTGATGTTTATATTTCTGTGCCTGGCCCCTTTCATTTAACATCCTCCAATGTACCAGAGTCTCTGCATTTCTATTTTGGCTTCCGGGTCAGTGTTTTATGGGATTTTTGGGGGTGTGAATGGGTCTCTGACTTTTGCACCTTCTCTTGTCCTTATTTCCTTCTGTTGGTTTCTCTTGCTCAAATTTGATGTTATAGTTTTTATTTAATCTTATTATGTTTTATTTTGTAGTATTTTACTTGCTATATTAAAAAAATGAATAGGTGCATGAAAACCTAGCCACTAGGACAAGGGTTAACAACTGAAATGTCATTTATACTGCTGGGAGATGGAAAGTCAGTTTTCACCAATGGAATGACACTGGACTTATCAACCACTCCAGGGCAGCCTTATGTTCAGGATTAGGTGGCTAACAAGCGGTGAACGGCACACTCTTTTGAGAGTGCTTTTATTTGTAACAGTTTGTTACTTTTGAGAGTTGTTGCATTTTATTTTCTAGGATTTTTTGTTTTACTGGGTTTTAGTCTATTTTGTTTTTGTCATATTTTGAAAAAGAACTTAAAGTTATGTGGATTGGGAGAAAAAGAAGAGGATCTGGAAGAACTTGGGAGAAGGGAAAATATAACAAAATATATTTAAATTTTAAAAAAATGTATTGATAAGACAAGATCACCTGAGTAAATTGGAAGCATGGGGATTGTGGGAGAGGGTAGAAGGGGAAGAAAGGGAGGGAAAAGGAGAAAAATGTATAGCTTAATAAAAACAATAAAAAAATTTAAAAATCACTACAAATATGTCTTAAGAAAATGTATAGTAACAAATAAAATAATAATAATAATTTTAAAAGTAGACATCTCTTAAAAGAAATTCTGGCCAAAATGCAACAATATATAAACATTTTAATTTGCAGTAAATTATTCTTTTTAGTCATTTGGAAAATAATGAGATGCATATGTATATAGTTTTGACATATATGATAATGCCATTGTAGACACTTATCCATCCCATAGACTGTGCAGCCTTAGAGATGTGTGATTTGTGCTGAGAATTTTTTAATGTGAAAAGAATATAGGATAGAAGTTTCTTTTTGACTGCTAAGCATATTATTTCACTTATTTGGTTTAATGTGTTATACTCCTCAAGGAAAAATATAGTTACATATAAGATAGTCATATGCACATGTAAAACAGCTGTAGCCAATAATTTGCCACAGCTCCTTTCTAATTCACTTTTCCCTAAAAGAACAGCATTTTATCATTTACACCCACATAAAAACATCATTTTACTCTACAATGAGCAAGCCAAGGTGTATTCTACCATCATTAAATATGATAAATAAAATTGAATTCTCATGTTGGCTTAACCTTGTAAGAATAATTTAAGAATTAATAATTACAAAGATTTGAGGAAGGCATCTCATGTCACCCTGTGTGTCCAAGAAAACATTTCTAGAGATATATACATAGGAACTATCTCCCCACCTTCTTCTTCCCTTTGGGTACATTCCTTCTGTGTGTCTTAGTTGCTTTTTAATTGATGTAATGAGACATCATGACCAAGGCAAGTTATTTAAAAAAAGCGTTTATTTAAAAGTTACAGTTTCAGATAGTTAGAGCCTAGGATTATCATGATGGGGACACGTTGTGGCAGGTGAGGCATGCTCCTGGAGCCATAGCTGAGAGATACATCTCTGTCCACAATCACAGGCAGAAGAGCAACATAGGAATAGCATCAGCTTTAGAAACCCCAAATCTTGACTGTTCCAAGGACCACTTCCTCACACAAGGCCAGAGTTCTGAATCCTTCTTTAATAGTTCTACCATCTGGGAACCAAGCATTCAATTATATATGACTATGGTAACCATTCTCACCCAAACCCCACACACCTATCTCTGTCCTCTAGTAAAGTATGTATGTAACTGCATCTACCTCTGGATCTTTGGTGCTCATTAATTTTCATTGTCACCTGGACTGGATTTACAGTAATCCAGGAAACAAACCTCTGAATATATCTGTGACAGCATTTCCAGGTCATCCTGATTCTGGGCAAGGACATTCCATATGCTGAACAAAATAAGAGAAAAAAAGAAAGAAGACATCATTTATCTCTTTGCTCCCCGAACAAGGATTCAATGTGACCATATCTCTCAGATTTCTGCTATAGCTTCATGATTAATTTGGCTCCCAAACTGAGTCAAAATAAACCATCATTCCTTAAGTTACTTTGATCAAGTGTTCTGTCGTGACAACAAATGTTTTTCTATAAGAACAAGAAAAACAAATGATAGCATCTATACGTCTATCAGTATCTACTCACCCAAATATCTATTATCTTTCTTCCTTAAATTACAGAATAGCATGACTTAATCACTTCTTTACACCTGGGAACCCCTCCAGAGTCAAGTCTCTTGCCAACCCTAAAATGGCTGTCTTATTATGATATCTAATTCCCTGCTCCCACATCCACCCCTTCTCCATCCCAACCATCCCATTCCCTCAAACTCTCCCCATCCTCCCCTTTTCCCTTCTCTCTCCCCATCTCCCCTTAACCCCACCCCATCCCCGTGCTCCCAACCCCTGTCTGGCAACCCAGACCGAAAAAGATGAATATGGTATGTACTCACTCATAAGTGGATTCTAGCCATAAATAAAGGACATTGAGCCTATAATTCGTGATCCTAGAGAAACTAAATAAGAAGATGAACCCAAAGAATAACATACAGTTATCCTCCTGGATATTGGAAGTTGCCATTCTGTCTTTTTGACTGTGTCCTTTGCCTTACAGAAGCTTCTCAGTTTCAGGAGGTTCCATTTATTAATTGTCGCTCTCAGTGGCTATGTTACTGGTATTATATTTGTACTCAATGGTAAAAAAAATTAAAAAAATAAAAAACAATGACATGTTGAGATTTGCAGGCAAGTGGATATAAGTAAAAATAAATCATCCTGTGTGAGGTAACCCAGACCCAGAAAGACAAACACAGTATGTACTCGCTCATAAGTATGTATTAAACGTAAAACAAAGGATAACCAGCCTATTGTCCATGACCCCCAGAGAAGCTAGGTAACAAGGAGAAGCCTAAGAAAGACAGACATGGATTCCCTTAGGAAGCAGAACTAGACAAGAACTCCTGATAAAATTGAGTATGGACTGGGGAGGGAAGGAGAGATAAAGGGGGAGGAGAAAAGGAGAAGAAAACATGAGGGGATGGTATAGCCAAGATGGGGTATGGACAGAGAGGGGGAGCAAGGAAAGAAATATTTTGGTTGAGGGGGCCATTATGGGGCAAGACATCTGGCACTAGTGACATTCCCAGAAATCCACAGAAATGACTCCCCTCTACGTCCTGTCTGGTTGTACAACTTAGATTTTCTGCCTGGCTACTGATTAATTAGCATTTATTTAAAATATAATTGACAGAATACAGACAATTGTCCCACACCATCTTAGGACCCCTCCTTTGCATCCCTCCTGTCTGTTGCACCCATCATTCCATCACCCATCAATGAATCACAAGACTTTGCTTCATTCTGAGAAAAAAAACCCAGTTACTGTGTAATTTTGACACAGATAATCCAGCTTAGTCCCTGGATCTCAAGATTCTAAAATAAAACCTACAAGCCCAGTATGTATAGCTACCTCTCCCTAATGCTTCTTTCTGAGTAAACGAGCGTGTCTGTCCACTTTTGCCAACTTGATACCAACTAGAGTTATCTAATAAAAGAGAGTTTCAGTTGGAAAATTGTAGCCATCAGATTATCTTGTAAGCAAGACTGTGGGACATTTTCTTGATGTGTAACATGATAGAGTCCTGCTACTGTGGGTGGTGCCAATCCTGGGCAGGTGGTACTGGGTATTATAAGAAGCAGGTTGAGCAAGCCACGGAGATCAAGTCAGGTGGCAGTGGTTGTTGGTGATCTCCGCTACAGTGTTTGCAGGATCCTGTCTTGGCTTTTCCCCATGATTTTCCTCCCAGAATTTTACAGCAAATACTTACATAACCTATAATTAGCATTTTACATATTTGCCTTGTCATAGGTGTCCCTCTCCATCAGTTTTGATTTTCAATTTGTACATTTCAAAATAAACTTCAATTACAGCACACACCACACAGTGCTTTGCTTACAATTAGAGCTCCGCGCATTTCCCTGGTTCTGTTCGTTTGTTTGTTTGTGAGGTGAAATTTACACATGGTTAAAACGTACACCTCCTAAGTAAATAGAGTTTTGCCAAATGCCCAGATCAGTATAATCCAAACTTTAGGTAAGTATAGAACATTTCATCATCCCTAATGTTCCCTCCCGTCAGTTCCCAGTGATTCCTGTCCCCATTCCAAGGGACAACTGCTGCTCTAGTTTTCACCCCAATATTGATTAGTTTATAGTGATCAATTACAGTTAGTTGGTGTTTCTTTCTCAAGAGTTACTAGAGGGATTATTGTGAATATTTTGCCTGAGGTTAGTTAGACACATGCATAACTCATTTTATTTTAATGTTTAATAATATGATTTTTTGCAAATTCCCCACGAATTTCATATAATGTATTTGATCATGTTCAGCCTTAACTCCTCTCACATCCACCCTCTCCTCCCTATCCCCCACTCTGCATTTTTTTTTGCAGTTTGTTTGCTTGTTTTGCTTTGATTTCCCAGTTGACTCTGATCCCCACTTAAAGCATAGTATTGTAAAGTAAAAACTACATATAAGTAATGATATACAGATTGAACAGGCTATATTTGGGAATATAAATGTATATAAATATGCATGCATGAATATAACTAATGAATAAATAGATCATGAATTTGAAAGACAACAAGGATGGGGTTGGAGGGAGGAAAAATAAGAGTAAATAATGTAATTATAAACTCAAACAATAAAAGAATTTTTAAATAAAGAATGTTTTAATAGACTAATAATTGAAAAGCATTTGCTCACAACATATTTAAAAATTGTGATATATCTTTTATAAATCCAAACAAGGAATTATCTCTAATGCTACACTTTTCTCTTCTCTGGATCCCTTAGTGAATTCTGTCTTTTAATACTTTCTCACTCCATTTTTAATTCTATGTTCTATTCTCAATATGTTTTTGCATTTCTGATTTGTTTTACATAAAAACTAAAGTAAGAATATGAATACTATGAAAAGGGAGGCGAAACTTCATAAAGTGAGTGAATCCTAAGAACTGAGAACTCAACACAGAAAAAAAATTATGGGATGTTTTTATCTACTTGAAATAGTGAATTATCCTTCAACTTAAAAACAGAATAGTTATGTTTACACACAAACACACACGTATATGTGTGTGTGTTCATATATCCCAGTAACACATCCATTATAAACACAATAATAATGTTCTACTATATGTATGTAAGAGAATGTATGTTTTATATATATATATACATATACATATATATATATGTAATATGTGATTATATAAGTGAATATGATTCAGATAATCCGGGATTGTGGGGTTGAGGTTATTAAGGGAGGTTACTGTTACTTTTGGTTTAGGTCTTTGCATTTCCAAGTCCAGCAGAATTAACACTTCTGATGTATAAAGCCAGGCCAGAATGAATTTCCTCAATGAAGAGGGGATGAATTGGCTCTTCCCATTGTACTGTCTTTCTCAGCCTCTGCATGAATTGGATGATGGCCACCAATTCAATAATACCTGCTTTTCTTTGCTTGCTCTACTGGTCTAAACTCTGTCATCTCCCAGAAACTCCCCACAGAGCTCTACCAGCTTCAGACTACCCCTTAGCCCAGTCAAGCTGGTACTTTAAATTCATCTTTGCGCATCTCTGTCATTTTCCCAAATGCTGGGTTTGGTAGTGAAAAAGCAAGAGAAGAAAGAAGAGCATCTTATCTCCCACCGTCACCCATGCTTTCCTTCATCAGGAATTGTACAGAGAGCATACGGAACTGCTGTGACAGTATGGCTGTCTTGATCAGAATGTGCTGCTTCCAGAGGAAAGTGTGATCAGGCCAGAACAGAATATCAGGGGTCCCTTTATCTGCACACATTATTTGGAGTAGTTATTATTATATTATTATTATTGCTTTTCATGGTGAAATCTGTTTGCTTCATGTCCCATATATGACATACTCTTATCATTAAACTCAGAACTGAGTTCTGTGTGAGCAAACAATGGAGTAGTTATTATATTTTAAATGTTCGGGATAGCTTGGGGACATACTGAAGTTCTTTGATTTTAACTTATAACAATGGGAACTCTTCACACAATCCCAAGAGTTATCTCCTACTAGGCTCTTCCAGGTCTTGATACAGCAGTTCCTGCTGCAGAGACACCTTGCTTGTCCTTGAATATGGGGTGTGCAGTGCTGTGTACATTCAGTAGCATGTGCCAAACCTCAGATCTCAGATAAAAGAAAAATCCATCTAGGCTTTTAATATTTAGTTCCATTTATGAAAGGAAAAACAGAGAAGAGCTTGCCACACCAGGATCTGTTCTTAACCATTACCTTGATTTGTAATCCCTTTTGTATTTATCACAATTGATAATATAATATTCAGAAAGATTAGTGAAACTGTACGAAAACCTGGATTTTATTTACCATCTCTGGTAAATGATTCTCAGGAATTTCAGATATTCATTTTGATTTAAGTATGTAAAGAGGGAATAATATTTAAGGATAAGATTTCAGAACAGGATATTAAAGAGATTTTAAAAGGTATTCGTGTGTCTAGCTTAGAAGCCACTCTGTCTTGCTTAGAAATTATGAGATGATAAAATCATGAAGAATTTTAATGTTGTGGGTGGAAGTAAATGAATTGATTCTCTAAAGAGCAGTATTTTTCAAGTAAAGATAGGTATAATAACTTATACTCTGGCATTTTTCGTATATTTAGTCAAAAGATGAGAAATTTGCAGGATGCTGGCACCGAAGCGAGACAGAGTAGAACTCTGTGGATGGGTTCAGGGCCAGCATATGCTTATCCTGAGACAGGAAATCCAGAAGAAATGAGACATCCAATAGGAACTTGCCTAATTGAAATCGAGCTTTTTTTTTTCCCATCATGCTATAGGGGTAAAAGAGGTAAAGTGAGATGTATGGATAAAATCTGAGCTATTCTGGAAGAAGAAATTGTTTTCCAAGATGACATGTATTTCAAACTGTTTTCTCATCAGACGACAGTGGATCGTGTAACGCATAGGAGGTATTGTTATTTCATTTATCGAAGGCTGAGCTGGAATTGCTCTCTGGATTAGTTTATGCAGAGTGGATAAAACGCTGCTGTAATCCAGTGTGTCAACACCTTTAGTTACACAGCCCTGGCAAAGGGTAAAAAGATGCAGTGAGAGAACAGTGGGTAAGATAATACTTCCCACTCCACCCATATAAATGCTTCATGAATTAGCTATTTTTTACAATGAATCCTCAAGCATTTATATTCTGTTGTGTCCTGCAGTGTACTAGTCAGTGAAAGAATAGACAAATATGCCTCTGATTACATCATTCTGGTTTCTAGAATCTAAGAACTGCTACTCAGCATTGTAACCCCACCGGGATATCAGCAGAGCAACTCTATCTATGTTATCCGTCCATTGCCTTCCCCCAAGAGGAGTCTCTTCATTTAATTGGCAGACCATCAACCATGCTCTTCCTATAAGTGTTGCTTTGCCTAAAGTAAAAGCAGGGACCCTCAGTGTGACCCCAAGACCTAGAAAGACACTCAGTTGCAACAGGCAGTCTATTAGGAACAGCTAATAGTTATATTCCTTGCATGAAAGAATTATGTGACTGAGAATCCAATAGTCCTTGGAGCAATGGAATGAATCATGTATGTACCCATGGGCTAGCAGTGTTCCACAAGCCAATTTGTTGGAAACTTGGTCCTCAATGCAAGTGTGGTGGGAGGTAAGATCCTGAGAGTTGATTGGGTTTTGAAGCTCTGTTTCTTGAAGTGACTAATGCCGTTATTGTAATCACAAAAACTAGTGATTACAGGAGGGGCACCATGGCAAAGGAATAGCTTGCCCCCTCTTCTTCACCCACATGTTCTTCACTGACATCTCCAACTTGGTACATTGCAGCACAAAGCCCTTGCCAGATGAGGGCTAATCTGTTTAGAATTTCTCAAACCCCAAACGGTAAACAATACATTGTTTGCCATATAAATTTCTCACTCTCCATCATTTTCCGCTACTCTTCTATTACATGTGAACCTGCACATATACTTACCTCCAAACATTTACCTACAGATACACACATCAATTAATTCTAATTTTGTTTACGTTTTTAATGATTTTTATTGAGCTGTACATTTTCTCTGCTCCCCTCCCTTCCCCTTCAACCCTTTCCCAAGGTCCATGCTCCAAATTTACTCAGGAGATCTTGTCTTTTTATACTTTCCATGCAGATTAGATCTATGTATGTCTCTTTCAGGATCCTCATTGTTGTCTAACTTCTCTGGGATTGTGATTTGTCGGCTGGTTTTCTTTGCTTTATATTTAAAAACCACTTATGAGTGAGTACATGTGATAACTGTTTTTCTGTGTCTGGGTTACCTCACTCAAAATGATGTGTTCAACATCCTTAGTCATCAGAGAAATGCAAATCAAAACAACTCTGAGTTTCCATCTAATTTTGTTTTCTAATGAACTTTACCAATACAGACGTAATTGAATTTCTACAAGGTTATTATTTAGACAAATATTCTCTTAGGTTTACTGTGTGGCATGCACAATAAGGTTGGATCTAGTTTGTTTCCCCAGATGCCTGTATGTTAAAAGCTTGGCTTGGCAGTGGAGCTATTGGGAAGTATGGGTAATTTCAACAGACGGAATCTCATGGGTGTCTTTTAGGTCATTGAATATCCTCCCTTAAAGGAAATATAGGGACTAGAGCTCATTCTGTCTCTATCTTCACCAGCTTACTCTAACATCTGTGCTACCATGATGTTATATACTACCACAGGACCCAAATCACAGAGACAAATGTTTAGAGTTTGACACTCCATAATTTTGAGTCTAAATAAGCATTTTGCTTTCTAGGCTATATTGGTGCTTTTACAGGTAACAGAAATTGATTAACACCGAAGATAAAAATGTAGGCCCCGGCCCATGACTGTGAAATGGGCAATGGCCATATTATGAAAAAATCTCTTATATTCCAAAACCTCACAATCAGAATTAATGATATACCTGAAGGCCACTTAAGACCTAAGACTGCTAGCTTACTGTGTCCTCCTCAGCCTGTTTGTTCACCTGCCTTTAACAGAGCATTGGAACAACAGCCCTTACTTGCCTTTTATTTTCCATGTAAACAGTCTTAGGTCTTGGTCTCCTCCTGACCCGAGTAAGGCATATGTGTTTACATGTGTGTTCTGACAACAATTTGTTGAAAACAGAAAACTCAAGTCTAAAGCAGTCTTACAAAGGGAATATCTATCATGAATGAAGACAACATTTAGACATTGCTTGATAAACAGTGATATTTGTTATCTGTGTCAGCTGGACTTAGCTGCAATTAGTGACTTAGTTTCTTGTAAACTCTATTAAAAATTCCTGTAAAATATCCTTCTTCCTTTCCCCCATGTAACACATTTTGTGGCACTCAATAAAAGTGAGAGCAAAGCCCTTTGTTAGGGGAAGGGATATAGGGACAGACACAGGTATGGGGACAGACTGGCAAGACAGTATTCAAGCAGGAATGGGCTTTGACTACAGACAGACAAGAACAACAGAGGGAATGAAAAAAAAAAAATCTGATCTGGACTCACTCTTGGTTATGTAAGACCAAGAAAGGCTGTGATTTCTTTCCTTAATGTGTCATTGATGCATTATTAGGGACTCTAAATTTATTTATAAAAACATTTTCCAAAAAACACCTTTTGATGATTTATGTGAAGAATCAATGCATTAAATACTTGCAATAAAAAAGCTTAGCATTTAAAATGTACTTTCAAGGGAAGCATAAAAGAAAGTGAATAGTTTGGAGACAATAGAAACCTTAGATATTAATAACATTTATGTAAGCATTTCCTTTTCAAGGTTCTGAAGTTCAGCAAATTTAGAATGCTCTTCCTGTTTTTATTTTTGTTTCTTCACTTCAAACTTGCATTTGAAGTCAGCAGGTATAGTTTTGTATAAAGTACAGAATTCAAAACCAGAAAGTAACATTTTAAATAGACTACCCTTGAAATATTACCTTGTCTTGGCCATTAGTAGTTAATATTTTATTTCAATAAGAAGAGACATTGGTCTGTGATCTTACCAAGCTCATGATTTAGCAGATGTGGAAAGATGTTGACAGCAAGAGTGCATATTCCCTGAAAATTCAAGTGAAAAATATTTTATATAAAAATAACTGAGTCAACAACTTTTGAAGTGTTTATAAAACACACTTCAACTATTATCTTACAAATAAAATAATGAAAACAATAACAACTTAAAATTAGAAAAGAATTTTTTGATTGGAATATTGGCAATAATTTTACACTAATTTATTACAATGCTTTTATTTAAAGATCTAATAGGTCAATTTGTTACTGTAGACGATGACAAACTATCAGCTCACATTAAGTCACACGTGGATGTGGTGGTATAAATAAGAATGAGCACTGCTATGAATAATTCTCTTGTACACTGTAAAGATTTGCCACTTGAATTCATTTAATAGAGCCCTGATTGGCCAGTAATCAGGCAGGGCAACCAGACTAAGAGAAGTCTGTGAAGAGGAAGGTCAGAGTCAGAGAGCCACTGGCAAACGTAGAGAAGAACGATGAGAATGCCATACTGAGAAAAGGTACCAAGCTACATGGCAGAGAGAAAATAAAAATATGGCTTAATGCAAGTGTAAGAGATGACTAGTAACAAGTCTGAGCTATTGGCCAAGCATTTATAACTAATAGTAAGCCTCCCAGTCATTTATGGTTGGTGACAGAGAATTGTCCACTTCCAGGTTACAATAGGCTCATATATTGAATGCTTAGTTGCCAGGAAGTGACGTTATTTGAAACACTTGGAAAGATTAGTAGGTGTGTCCTTGTTGGAGTCAGTGTGTCATGGGGAATGGACTTTGTAATTTCAAAAGCCCATGCCAAGTTCAGAGGTGGTATCTCTGCCCAAGAATCATGATATGTCTCTGAAATACTGCTACAGCATCTGTCTGCATGGTGCTATGCTCTCCACAATTATAAGCATGGACTTAAACTCTGAAACTATAAGCAATGCCCCAATTAAATGTTTTATTTTATAAAAGCTGCCTTGGTCATGGTGTCTCTTCACAACAATAAAATAATGAAGAGCATTGCACTTTGATTAATACATACACACACAACATATATTATATATCTTAATAAAAGCATATATATACTGTTAAAATGCTACATAGAATTGATTATTATCATGATTCTTTCCACCCTCATTCAACAATTCCCAAATTCTCTCCATCTCTCTACACACCGAGCTTCATTTTTTTTTCATAAAAATCCACAAATACACAAAACAAGCAGAAAAAGCAAAATGTTAAAAAAAATACTGTACCAAATCAATAAAAACTACAACCATCACCCCCAAATACCAAACATGAAACACATTTAGTGTTGATTAAATTTTCTATTCATGGGACTATCTTTGGAATGTGGGTGGTATACATAGCATCACTCCTGTGGAGAAAATAGATTTTTTTCCTCACTTAGCTTATATAAATTTCAAATATTTTCTTAGTTAGGGCTAAAACTTTGTCTCTGCTTTCCCTTCTCTATGCGGAGATTTTCATCTGGCCTAAACTTTGCAGAACTTGTGTATACTGTTCCAGTCTCTGTGAAGTCATATGTATATCAGCCTGTTGTGTCTGGAAGTCACTCACAACTGCTGATTCTCCCCACCACAATATTTCTCCCGCTTCTACTCTGAAGTTATCTGAGCTCTTGAGGGAAAGGCTTTGATGAAGACATCACATCTAGGATTGAGTGCTCCATAGTCGTTCAATCTCTGTGTATTTTCCAGTTGTGGGTCTCTCTGCTAATTGCCATCTACTGCAAGAAGAAACTTTCCTGATAAAATTTAAGCACAGATTCATGAATATAACAATTAGCGTATTTATTGCTTTGATCATTTAGCAGAAGAATAATCATAGGATTTTCCCTAGAGCCCATGACCTACCAAGTCTCAGGTTCTTGTTCTTTAGTAGTGTCTGGTATTGAATCTATTTTTGTGAAATGTACCCAAAATTTAGGAAAAAAAAAACAGCAAGAAATTCATGGTTGGTTACTCCCACAGTATCTGTACCACTATTGCACAAATAAATCATGCATTCAGGCAAATGCTGTAGGACTGTAGTTCACAGAAGTAATATCTGGGTGATATTGATGACTCTTTTTCTCCTCCTGTAGTGTGTACCATACCGTCCTGTACCATGAACACTAGTCAATAAAGCTAAAGCTTCTAGTTGCCCACCAAGTTGATTTCTCCATGTTTATTGACATAAGTAAATAGTGGTTTTAGCAATAGGGCCTTATCAGGTTGTTGGAGGTAAACAATAACTATGGCAAAAGCCTCTGAGGTTTATGAGGGATTATGGTACTACTTTGGGCAATGACTCAACAAGATATATAATTCATCCCTATCCCTGGACGTTTTAGTTGGTATCATAAAATGTTTAGTTAATTGTACAATGACTTCCATTTAAATTTCTTTAATACATACATACATACATACATATTAGGATGACTCTGCAGTAGTAGGTTAGTCAGGAAAAAGAATATAAAGTTTATTGTTTTAACAGTTTGAAATTTGTCAGTATATTTTATGTGTGTGTATGATGGACAAGTGTATAAATTTCTAGCCTAAAATAAATATTTAAAGTCCTAGATGAAACTCCTTGGGTTCAGAATGGCTATTCTAAGTATACAGAAGTTTGTTTAGATGTATAGGCTTTGTGCCTGTGTAAGGATTTATGTGAATGGTTTCCTAAATCTATCTGTATGAGATTTGTTTGATTTAAAAATTAACCAAAATAAAGTTATTTTATAAAAACAATAGAAATGATATTTTAAAAGTTTAAAGCTTAAATGACACAAAACCCATAAAGATATAAGAAAATTTAATACCAGTTTTTAAAAATTATTTCTAGCACATGTTCAGTGTTCCTACAAGCTGAAAATTACTGAATGTCTGAGTTTATATGACAGTCTGTTTGCTTATGGTTAGTATGAAAGTGAGATAAGTTTAAACACCAATGGCAAATATTATAAACAATGTAAGTAAATGATTTGGGGAACTTCTAGGCCCAATATTAATTTTCAATATCTTGAAAAACATATATATTTTATCATAGAGGTTTGACTTCACCTCACTCATTAATTTGAAGTTCAGTTCTGCTTAAGAAAACAATTCTATTTTATATGGGTTCGTCTTCCCTCCATTCAATTAGTCTTTTTTTGGCGGAAGGTGCTCAAGCTATTGACAAAATATTATAAACATGAAGAGTAACACAGCACTACCTACCTCAAATATGTCAGATTGCGGAGAACTTTTTGAAAAGTTCTTTTTAGAAGAAGTAAGTTCATAAATTAATGTAGTATATGTAACCAGTAACTCTAACTTTCAAAAACTACGAAACACCATTGCAAAGCTGGCCTATGCATATTTCTAAAGGTTCTAGTTGATAAGGTTTTGGGAGAGCCAGATAAGGAGCCTCACCATTACAACCCAGCCATGTTATGAAAGGAGGGAAAAGCACAGCTGGCAAGGGTAAATTAGCACCAAGAAAGACCTAAGCATCACCTCTGCAAGGAAACCTGTGATGCAAGCTCTTGCAGAAGATGGTGGGTGGCCTGGGTCTTCTCTCTGTGTCATGCTATGCTGTTTTACCTGCCTCTCCCCTTCTGTTTTCAACATGCTGATTAACTGACTTACATTTCTATGCTGTAGACATTTACTAAGAAGTTCTTTGTAAATGATGGTCACTCTCCTACCACTAACAAAACCCAAGCCCAAACACCAATGAACCAGTTAAGTGTATTAATAGCCAAACGGAACATGCAGCTGTGCTGATTCAAGACCTTTGACCTCTCGTGTCAATAATTCAGGCCTTCACTGGAAAATATTCTGTGCTAGGTAATTTTAGAGGGATCCATCTGGTGTGGGAGTTCCTTCGGTCCATGTGTTGCTTTTATTGATATTATTTTTATGAATAAAGAACTAGCTTGGCCTATAGCATGGGAGGAGGAAGGCAGAGTCAGAGAGACGCCATGGAGCCACCGCCAGAGACAGATGTGCTAAAATTTTTGCTGGTAGGCCACGAACTTGTGGTTATGCACAGATTAATGGAGATGGGTTAAATTAAGATGTAAGAGTTAGCCAATAAGAAGCTAGAGCTAATGGGCCAAGCAGTGTTTTAATTAACACAGCTTCTATGTGATTATTTTGGGGCTAAGTGGCCAGGAACAAACTAGAGGCCTTTTCCCAACATCCATCCAGTAGGCAAACGTTGCTGAGACACTTTTAAAGATAGCTGGGTTCAAAGACCTCAAGTAAAGGAGAAAGGCTTTATGTAAAGGGTCTATACCTTGTATTACAGCAGTTTATAATTCTAAGTCTCAGAACTGAATAATAGTATAAATCAATGAACAAATGATATGTTGTAAAACATTATGGGAAATACCCATCGAATTTCTTTGGACTTTTAGTCTATTCAATCCATCTTAATAAAGCATCATAAGCTCGATGCTCACATGTCCAGATTCTTGAAAGTCAAAATCTTTAAGTGACAAGTCAATTACTGTTTCATTGGGGTCTTCCTTCTGGACCTTAAATGATGTCATTTTTTTTCCTTGTGCCTTTATATGGTCAAAGAGTAAGCCATGTTTGGCAAGGCAGGACGAATCCTAGTCAGAAGCTCTTCACTCCAGCAATCCACTGACCTTCCCAAGGCTCCTCTTGTTGTTGGGAGTTCTAAGAAGCCCAATGTTGTGTGAACAATACCAAGGAAATTGTTCCTTTAGTAAAAGAATTCTAAAGCAGATCAATTTAAGGTCAAATTATTTAACGTTTGAGAGAAAAGAAACAGCGAGGGTATTCTGTCTCTCTTGGCACCTACAGGGTAAAAGTATACAAGACAGAGGAGGCAAGAGAGACATCCTGTTTGAGGCAGGTTAGCATGCTCAGCCATGGATGTCAGTAAGCAGTAACAGAGAATAAACGTGGCTATATGGGATAAAGTGGTAGCTTTAGAGAAAGCCAAAAATGTAAGGGAAATCTATGTTCAGAAAATATGAAGAAAAGGAAGAAGTAAAAGTCCTTTGTGAGTTAGATCTCAGAACACCAGACAGGCTCTACAGGGCTATGTGATGGAAGCTCCACAAGCCTCAATACCAAGGGTGTGTTTCTAGGAAGAAAAAGGCATCATTTCATTAGGGTATAATTATTTATCTCTTCTCCTTAGCATGGATTTAGGCAAAACAATCACCCTGGAAGATGGAGCATGAATATATCTTCAACCACATAAAGAAATCAGAAGGAATGGGAAGTAGAATAAAGACATATAACCTTGAAACCTATCCCCAATCATGTTCTTTCTTCAGCAAGGCTCTACCTCCCAAAGATTCCCCCTGAACTTTCATAAACATTGCCACCAGCTGGGGACAAAGTGTTCTAGGCATCAGCCTATGTGTATAGTTCTGACTAAAACTACAAACACACACACACACACACACACAGAAACACACACACACAAAAGCATACACATGGCACACACGTGTGCATGCAAACACACACACACACACACACTGAAGGAATGAACTTTTCAGCAAGGGCAAGCAGGGAAAGAGCAAAAAGCTCCTTTCTTGGGTTTTGTATAGGCTGCTATGCAAAGGTACAGTCCTGATTTAAGGTAAGGGCTTCAGACCTCAAATAATCTGATTTTAATGTGAGTCTTCCTATCTCAAATGATTCCACTAATTAAATATTCCTCACAGGTGTGCCTGCTGGCTTGGGTTGTTAGTTAATTACAGATGTAGTCAGGTGGACACCCAAGAAGAGCCATCACAATGTCTTTGATAGAGATTGTTTTTGTTAGCAATGTTTTCCTTTGGATACTTTCAAACCCACATCCTACTCACCTGTGGGATTTTATCTGAGTCGTCTTCTGGTGATTTTATTGAGGTTCTATTTACTCTTCTTATATCTGTTGCTGTTTTCTGGAGATTCTCTTGATTATTAATTTTTGAATATATGTTCATATGAACTGTTTTTTGGCTTTAATAGTGTTGTAGACCTCTGAGCCTCCCTCACTTGAATATTACCTTTCATTGGAAACTATTCATTTGTAGTTGCTTTCTATCCTTTACTGTTTATATTTCATTTTCCATTCGCAACATACATAAATATGCTTGGGAAACTTCGATACGTAGAAAAGACATGAATGGAGGAACAAGGGGAGACAAATAAGGAAGGAAGGGAGACAGTAAGGAATGAGTGAAGGAGAGAGGGAGAAAGAGAACAAGGGAGGGAAGAAGGGAAGAAGGGAGGGAGGGAGGAAGAGAGAAATGAACTGAAGGAAGGAGGGAGGGAGGCAAACAGGGAGGGAGGAAGGGGAAACTAGCCATCCAGAAAGAATGGAAGTGGCTGGATTCCTAGAGAACACCCAGAAAAATGATGGATCCAGAAAGGTATGAAACAAAAGTGGATGGCAAGGAAGACTGAGACCCAGGACTTGTAAGGACAACTCTTCCAGGTAGTTCATCAATAAAAGCAGTCACTAGCAGAACTCCAAATCAAGAAAATGACAAATAAATGCCCATAATACATCTTTGGTAGGCTGCAAACTTCAGGCTCATAATTTGATCCAAACTTACCTTCCTAGATCACATGTGGTAAAACACCGTCATGTTTTGTTTGTTTCTGGAGCTGCTGAATAGGTTGTCTAAGTAAGTTGCGTTAAGGAAGTGCTGTGCATCCTACCGCAGGCTGTCATGGGAGCATAACTCTGAAACACTGACAAGTACCTTCAGGACAGGAATTTATTTGTGTATTTTTAAGTAGAAGAAAATGCTTGCATATGGTAAGTTCTAATTTAATATTTGAGGGAAAGCATGAATAAATAATTCAATCCTCAATGCAGTAATCTTGTTTTACTTATCTCTGCAGCATTCCAACAAATTCTTCCTCCCATTATTGATTCTGTAAATATTTCTTAATTGGATTCTCGAAGCAAACACCGACTTTCTTTGTGCATGTAGCATTCAGATTGGCAAAAATACACAAGCATCAAGGGTACTAAATGTAGAGAATTATATATTTCAGAAGTTCTATATGTAGATAATTTCCATCTCTCATTATTTTAGAAAGCAGATAGTTGATAGAAGATAAGAGAGATCTAGAAATACAGGTTTTTAAAGTTTATACGATTGATTGACGTAGTGGATCTAGAGGTATTTGAGGTTAGGGAGAAAAACAACTACTCAGTCAATGGAGAGAGGAGATGGTTTTTACATTGTTTTCATAAGCACTTCACTAAAAAGTTCCAAACGTTATAGGAATTACTTCTGAGCCAAAAGTAAGAACAATACCAGCATAAACACAACTCAATAAAGGCCTTGTGATGCTGGGAACATCCTTTGATTCCCATATAAAAATCATAATGGTGGTTCTCAGTTTCATTAGAAATTGTTTCATGTATTTTACTCACTAATAGGTGAGTCTAGATATTTTAGACTTTAGTAGGCCCATTGTCACTTACCTTGTACTTTGTTCTGAGGATTTAGAAAAAAAAAAAAACTTCTTCACAGCAGATATAACCCTTACTGTATCTTCTGCTGTAACGAGTCACCTTGAGGTTCCTACAGGGAAATGCTAAGGACAAGGAGAACCTCCAGTCAGCACCAGGGTGTGCAAAAAATCCACAAGTGAGCTGAGTGCTAACTAGAGCTTTCCTATCTGAGGGGGAAAAGAAGGAAAGACAGATGCTTTCTGGTGGTAACTTTCTCTTTTACTTATCCATGGGAGTATACAGCAATGAGAGTCCTAATTCTGTGATTAAATCCATCTTCTTATGCACACCTTCTTGTCAAAGTATTAAATTATGAATTTTCACCGGGCGATGGTGGCACACGCCTTTAATCCCAGCACTCGGGAGACAGAGGCAGGCATATCTCTGTGAGTTCGAGACCAGCCTGGTCTACAGAGCTAGTTCCAGGACAGGCTCTTTTAGATTTCCCATGGCTCCATCTGAAAATCTGGGAGCTTTCAGGGATGTTTTTCTCCACTAGTAGAGTAATGGTTAATGTATAATGGTTAATTAAGCCAAGCCTTTCTATTTCACGGTTAAAATAAAGGTTCTGATTAAATATACATAAATAGCATAATTTAAGAGTGTGTCTTTTGTTTTACTTGCATTTCTTCTGGTAAATATTATCCTGGTGTTAAATATTTTAGAATGTAATATCAAGTCACGTCAATGCTCTAGGAACCCTCACGGTAGAGCTAAGAATGAAATGCCAGGGCTGGGGAGAGCGTTCAATGGCTAAGAGCATTCATTTTTCTTCCATAGGAACCTGATTCGATTCTCAGCACTCACATGACAACTCACAACTGTCTGTAACTCCACTTCCAGAGAATCTCATGCCCTCTTCTGGGTTTTGCAGGGACTATATACACATAGATGCACATGCTGGCAAAACACACATAAAATAAGTAATTAAAAAAAAAAAGAACCAAGTGGTAGAGACATACACCTTTAATACCAGCTCTTGAGAGATAGAGTCTCTGTGAGTTCCAAACCAGGCTGGTCTACAAAGCAAGTTCCAGGACAACTAAGTCTATAACACAGAGAAACTCTCTTAAAAATAAAAATGAAATGCCATCTTTTAATTGAGTTGCATTTGTATTTTATTTATTTTATCAAGAGATCTGCTTTACCAGAAAAAGCTCTTTAAACAGCTGGTTCATCTGCCTTGTTTATGTTGAGCATGTATTCATGAGCAAGAAGAAAAATGTGCTTATGT
Source organism: Microtus ochrogaster (assembly GCF_000317375.1). NCBI lineage: Eukaryota > Metazoa > Chordata > Mammalia > Rodentia > Cricetidae > Microtus > Microtus ochrogaster. The sequence continues at coordinate 26,427,273 of NC_022028.1, read as the reverse complement.
ATATAAAGATTCGTACCACTGAATTCATTGGTGATGCGGGGAGTACATGAAGGGTAGTGGTAAACCTTACTTCTGTACACATTTATGAAGTATAATTTTACTTGCTAAAATTAAAAAGAAGATTTTTATAACATAAATGATTGTATGGTATTTCTGAGGCCTACATTTTAAGCAACTATTAAAAGTACACAACTATGTGACACTCTGCCACACTCACTGACTAGGACTGGAATGTTGAGACCTGTGTAGTAAAATAATAATTATTGTGTCTCTGTTTGGACAGAGAAGCAACAGCCCCACACTTTTGGCTTAATTAATTTCTATCTATATGCAACGTGAATGAATGTTAATTCATACATAAGGTAGAGGGAGCAAGTTACCTTTGTTTATTGTGAGAAAGCATATGATTTGGATGCTTTACGATCTCAAGTTTGTCATGTGACAGGGTTCATTTTTGTACCATGTGGTAAGAGGACAAGAAAGTCAGCAGCTCGGTCTGCTGACACTGCAGCAAAACATGGTTTTAATTAACTCATACAGAGGACACATTGAGGAAAAAGTGACATTTCATTGAGGAATATATTACTAAACACAACCCTCCTTGACCCAACACTATGATAGTATGAAAACTGTGTAACTGGGTAAAAGACTCTCTCGGTGTCCTTTAACCCAGGGGCATATGGCTCATTTGCACAAACGTTTATTTCAAGACTTTCTCAGTACCTTGACATCTGAGTACTGAGTATCTTCATGTTCTCTCGAAGAATAAAACACTGATCTTTAAAGAAATTAAAGTAAGAGTCACTTATTTGCCAGGAATTGTATAGTGATCAAGCAGAAAAGTTTCCAATTACTAAATTAGTAATAGGTTACTCGAAGTATTTTATTTCTGTTCAAAAGTTCTCTGGGAAACATGATTTGCCTTGGTATTTTATCAGTTGTCTATGGAAAATTAGTATTAATTATTATTCAAAACTTCCATGTTATTTCAGTCTACTGTCTACTGTGGCTATAAGGGATACACTGATTCTAGAAAATCACCAATGTCCTTCTCACTGTGGTTGTCTTTATACAACTTGTGTAACTGTGAGATCCCTGCAGCTTTTAACATCTGCAGGAAAATCCTTTCTAGTTTCAAAAATTATTCCAAAATACATCAATCTTTTATCCTTGGGATTTTGTACAAATGTCATTGATGCTGCATTTATGGTACTGTAATTATTTAAATGTCTATTTTCTATAAAACATACATGTTTTCTACCTTTGCTGGAGTAAGTACAAATGTATTCATCCCTTACACTATTTATTGAATTAATATATTCATGAATTAGGGCATATTAAACAGGCAAAAGAGAGCTAATAAAATGCATTCATGAAAAACATTTTTCTTGTATATTGTTTATACTGTCACCATGTTTGAGACATTTAGTGTATGACAAGTCACTAACGTTTGCACAGCTTGGTTAATAATAAACATAGCCAAATTTGTAAGTTGCTGAATGCCTGACTGGCTAGATAACCTAAAATTGCCATTAGTAATCACAAGGCATGTGACAACAAGGGCTTGAAATTCTATTGCAATCCCATTAAAATAGGAGAGGCTAATGTTTGAATAACTGAAATAGAAGAGAGATTATGTTGAACAGGAACTTCTTAAGAATCATTACAAGTTCATTTACAAAGTGAACTACTAGGAAACTCTTGAATATATTTTGCTTCCTAATTTCCATGAAACAAACTGGTATTTGAATCGAACACTGACAAAGCCTACATGCTACAGTCAGGCAAATCCGAGGAAATTATGGCTTAATTCAAATTTCTGGCCATTTCACTCTTTCGAATTTTACAATTTCATTATGGGCAAAGAAATGAATTGTAGTCATGAGCTCAAGCAACAGAACAAGCACACGTTGCTTAGAAGAAGAAACATCATCAAGGACATTCAGTACTTACTTAATCTTGATTTCCTGACTGTGTTTGTGGTGGAAGGCTAAACCATTCTTTGTCCATACTTCTCTGTCACTGGTAACCACATTTCAAAGGATTAAGACAATATACTGAAATTATTGAGAGACAAATAGAGGAGAGACTGGTAAGGGAAAATTTTGCTATTTCATATATTAATTGAGTTAATATCCAATTTTTGGATAATTACTTTCCACTAGAAACAAAAGATGATTGGCAAGAAATTAAGAGTTCCTAGTCTGTGCAAATGTTAGTTTATAACATAGCCATTCATTGCTGTGTTACAAGCCACGGGTGTAAGGCCAGTCATATCATAGTTCATGTAGGCCGTTTACCTCCGTCACGTTTTCTTGTGTTTCCAGGTTGTCACACAATTAACCTAAATAGGACAGATCTTCTACCAAAGTCAAGAAAAGGGAGAAACTAGGGCCAACAGTCATTTGTCATTAGCATCCTGTATGGATACTAGAAAAGTGCATAAGTCTGGAATAGTTGGAAGTATAGGAAGGTTATTGGACAGTATTGGGTGAGGGGTGGAGGTTGTAAAAGCAAAAATGGACCAGCTACTTTATGAAAGTCTGAGAAGTGCCTTTGGTGCCTTGTGAGTGGCAATGAACAGTGCAGGAAATGTGTACTTAAGGATGCTAAGTAGAGAAGGATGTGATGCTTGCAGAGCTAAGCTCAGAAGCATGAAAAAAATTGCAGGGCAATTTCCAGTTCGCATAGCAGAGGCCAGAGATCTGGATGAGACAAGTGCCTGTGGAAAAGATCGGCGAGAATGTTAGAGACACAGAGGAACTCATGGTGGACCTTTCCTCGTGTTCATTTCAAAACCTTTGTTGAATCCAATATAATGTTTGGCCTCTGTACTAACCAAGGTGTAGAAAGGCCAAATAAAACCTAAGAGAATCTCTGTCTAATAGAGAAGAAAAATACTGGCATCACAGGCCGGTATAGTCTTCATGGTACCAGATTCTATGGGTTTATCCTTTCCAGCTTCTCTGTGATTGCGAAGAATGAGCCCTCTTCCCTTACATCAGCCTGACCTACTGTTGGCCCTGACTTCCTATTGACTCCCCATCCCAGTCCTCCGGAAGAGTCTTCCTAGAGACTTACATAGCAAAAACACCACACTGACAAACAGCCCTCCTCCAAAACGTCTCTGTTCTTCAGTTTATGCTTTTTAATTTACCATTCTCTGCTCTTATTATGCACAACCAGGTACCTGACAATTAAGATTTCCCTAATACATCATCTATGTTTATAAAACTCATCATTCAACCCAAGCAACTCGAAGCCTGCTCATTCGCCCCCAGATGTACCCTCAGGTGGTAAAACTCTTAAGAGGTATCACACACCAATTTCCCCACCCTCTGACTCATCCTGGATCCAGAACGCACTGATGCTGTCACAACACTGGTAAGATGCACACCCTCTTGTTGGGAAGAATAAATAATAATGTATATGTTCAAAATCACTTCTCTTCCTGAACTTTTGTCCTTCCTATAATTCCAATTTTTAATTAACATGCACATTTTACAACTTAAGAACATTGAATAGGAAATAACTATATGGAAATTTTATTTTGTTTTGTTTTCACTTTTATTTTTTAAATAAGGGTAATGTAATTTTAATAAAAGATTGGTGATACCAAAAAATAAATATTATATTAGAAAGAAAACTAAAGCAATACGTGGAATGAGGCCTGGGAGATGTCTGGAAACAAAAGGATAGATGAAGATCCACAAAGAGCATACATCAAAGGCCTGTATTTACTCAGATCAAAGTTAAAAACATTTGTTCTTCAAATGACATTATTAAGAAAGGGAAAGGCAGGCTATGGCATAGGAGAAAATATTTGCGGCAAATTTATCAAGCCATAAATTTGTATTCAGAATATATAAATAACTCATAATTCAATAATAGAAGGTTAAAAACAATCCATAATAAAATGAAAGAAAGATTTTATATAAGAAAAAATATAAATATCTATGGGGCACATGGAAATGTCGTTAGAGATGAGAGTAATGCAGGCTGAAACTCTACGAGACAACAAACATTCATCTCATGCTTCTCAACGCCAAGGAAGCAGGTATGTCTCAGACTGGTGGCTCAGAACAAACTACAGCAGACAGGCACACTGTTGCTAGGGAGGCCAGGCTCAACTAAAGTTGCCCCATGAAGTTTTTCTTCCAGACGTTCTCTATAGATCTCTGAGCTAAATGACTCGGGTTTCCAAGGCTCCTGCCAACATGGCCTCCTGGCAACTGGAATCTCCTAGAGTGTGCATTTGTGTGAATGGCTCAGTTAGACAAGTTTCCTACCCAAAGCTCTTCATATCAGAAATTAGAAGTAAATTCTTAAATCTAGAGTTATATCCAAAACTAGTGCACATATCAAACACTGATAATATCAATATTTGGAAGCAAATAATTATAACTCACTCCAAAATGCTGGAAAGTGGATTTAAGAGCAAACTGCAGAAAGGTTCATTGTCAGCCATCTTAAATACTGCAGACTCTGGTATACTGTTGGATTTGATCCACTGGGATGTTGTTTTCTTATAAGGCCACATTTTTGTCAAGTGTAGAATGGGACCTTTGCAGGTGAGTTTCGAAGTATATAGCACTCTCCTGTTTTCCAAAAGAGTTTGGTTAATTTGGATGTGGAATGTATCTTGTATATTTTATAGAATTTACCAGAAAATCAGAATTTGCAGGAAAATCAGACTCTGTTGATGGTGTGGATATTTGTATTTTAAAAAGGGAGTAAATACATAGAACTGGAGAAATTTTTCATCAGTTAAGGGCATTTGCTGTTCTTTCTGAGGACCTAAGTTTGATTCTTAAACAACAGAGTCAGGCGTCAGTGGATCTGATACCTTCTTTGGGGCTCTGTAGGCACCTACACATGAGCACAAATACACACACACACACACACACACACACACACAAATAAAAATGAAAATAATTCATAGAAAGCTATTAAATGTAAATCTAGTCATTCTATCTACTTGAATTTGTGTAGATTTGGGCAATTTGTGCCTTTCTTTGACAAACTTAATTTTATGTAGGTTTTCTTTTATTCTTTTAGTATCTGTTCATAATAGTGAAAATGGTGACTTTTGAGACCACTGATTAGTGTCTTTTCTGTTTTCTTTTTACTTTACATCCTTTTGAGGCTAGATCTACCTGGTAATTCCAACTAAAACATTACTAAGTATTTACCTGTTCAAACAGCTGGTCTTGAATTTTGTTGTTGCTCTTCCTTGCTAGTCCTTTTAGTGTATTGGTGCCTCGCTTCTCTGTTTGCATAATGACATGATGTGAAAGAATAGTTCTACAGTAATGATAGGTATCCTCTGGGTGGGTGGAATACTGCTTTCTTCCCCCTCTCAGGCATTCTTTGGTGAATATTTTGGCATTTGGAGAATTCCCTTTCCATTTTGAGTGTGCAATTGTATTCGCTGGCAGTTTCCAGATACTCTTCTGTCGTTTATTGTTAGAAGCTGGACTACACTATCAGGCTTGCTGAGCTTTTTGCAATCTATAGGTGGTATTCTGCAGATTTCCTAGACTTCTTTATAATTAGTAAAGCTGAAATTAACTGCGCAGGGAATGATTCAAAGAGAGGTGCAACCTGGGCAATTTTCTATTACCTGTGTGAATTGATCTCCTCTGGCTTTGCTGCACACACCATGGCAGACACATGGACCTGCTGCAAAGAACACAAACATTTCCAGTGGTCAGACACAGTCTAGTCTTTAGCCAGAGAGTTTTCTAGAATTCCGAACTGGCACTTGAGACTCAGCAGCCAGAGCTTCCTGTTTTTGCTCATCACTAACACTTCGCCAGTCGCAGCAAATTTGGGTCCATAGACGATAATGCTATTTCAATCCAGAAGGTGAAGGAAACACAGACGCAGGCTTGCGTGCAAATCAGTTCTACTTCTAATACCCCTGACGTTATTAAGCCTTGATGTAAGAAGTTTGGAGTAAACACTGTCAAGACAACAGGATGTTCACGGGAAGACAATAGCTATGAGTCACCAAAAAAATTCACCAAAAGGAAACAACGACACCTCAGATCAAACACATAATGGGTCTTCACTTCCAACTAAATTTAAGTGCGGAAATGGTTTGTGTGTTTACCAAGATTATACAGCTTTGGCTTTTTGAGGTGACAGCAGATGGTCCGATAAGAAGCATCAGGACTAAGTGCAGGCAAGCAGCGTCTCATCTCAGGCTCCCTTAGCCATGAAATCTATGAATTTCAGCTTCACGGAGCAACAAGAGGAAAGGAGGCCATGAGGAATGTTAGAGCGAGGCACCGGGACTGGACGCACCTCGTAATTCTCAGCACCAACTACATCCTAAACATCTCGTTTCTTACCTCTGACAGAGAGCGTGTGCTTTTTGACTTTTCTTAAAATGTCACCCATCAAAAAGAGAATGACACTTACACATGCGTGCACTGTCTCGTTTAGTCTTAGATCCTTTGTGGCTTGGCTTACAACGTTTATATTTCTAGTTTCCAACTCCCAGATCCTCAGCCAACGAAGCTTCAGTTCTGACTTTATTTTCCAAATTCTACCATTTTTTAAATATCATTTGGGATGATTTCCAGTGCCTTATGAGTTCGAATGTTTTCCTCTTTTGTTTTCCACTGGAAATAGGGGTAAGGCACAGCCATATTGTTTTAGTTGCAAGTACACGTATGCATATCATCAGATGATGTTGTACCAGAAGAAAAACAAATAGAAATAAATCAGTATTGGGTGTGTTCCTCTTCACGAATTTAAAAACAAACTAAACTTGCTGAAATTTTACATGAGCAATAGGAAACTTGATTAATTTTCTTTGCCTTTGGTTTTTTAGAATAGTATTTTAGAATATATTATAAAAATGTATTTTATAAAACATTTATATTTTATATTTTGTTTTAATTATTTTACATGTTTATAAAACATTATAATGGAACTACAAAGAAGTGTCTCATCACATACTCATGTGTCCTGATCTGATTACTGCCCTGGCTGATTACTAGCTCCTGAAATATTATTCCTAGGCTATATGTAGGTAAAGTAGAAAATATAGTCTGTATTTCCCAAGAAAAATAAAATGATAGTATATAATTAGAATCCAACATCTTTTAAATTAAGCATTGTTAGAGTTGATGAAGATGCAATATACCTCGTTCATACCCCCCCCATTATTCTTTGTTTTTCTCCCCACTATCCCAGCAAACAGAAACAAACATGAACAAAAAATCGTTAGGAATCCAGGGATGAAGCTCCGTTTAAGGAACGAACAAAATAAATTACTATCTAGATGGTACTTAGAAGATTGTATGTAGTGGTTGCTCTGACAACAAAGGACTCCCAGATGTTGGTCTCACAGACATTTGCTGTGCCAGGTATGGAGATATCTATCTTCTTACTACCTGGAAGGCTGAGGCAGCTTATTGAGCTCAAAAATAGCATGGGCTACCTGACACGAAATCAAACAAGGAAGGAAGAAGGAAGAAAATGAGAGAAGGAGGGAAAAAGGAAGGAAGGAAGGAAGGAAGGAAGGAAGGAAGGAAGGAAGGAAGGAAGGAAGGAAGGAAGGAAGGAAGGATAGAAGCAAGAAAGAAAGGAAGGAAAAAAAGAAGGAAACTTACTGCATCCATTCAGTTGATAACAAATTGCCAAATAGACCCTATCCAAAAATAAAATTGGGTTCTTAAATCACTAAGTCCCATGCACAATAATCTTGCAAGTTCTAACAGAAAATGCACAATCTCTTTTGAGGTCTCAGTGGAAAATCTTTACAATGCAGCATTGGAGAGCTTTATCCAGTACACATGCCTTATGTGAGCGCCTCAGGTTGACTAAGGTGGAAGTTGGTTATTTACCAATAAGCAGTTTAAACAGAACTTCATTCACAACTGCTAAGCAGATTATTCACCTTCCCCTGTCTACCCTGAAGTATTCTGTAGGATGCACAGTGAACAAACAAATATGAATAAATCAATTAGCTAGTTCCAAGATATAATATTTAAAACTTACAACTGAAAGTATATTCTAAGTATATTCTTGTTACTTGTTCTTATTTTATGATTTCAGATTCAAACCAAAGGTTTTGGGTGAACTAAGAAAATGTTTTACATCTCTATACCTCCATTATATTCCCAGCTACATATACATAACTTCTTATTTAAAGGTCAAATGCTCAAATAAGTGTCAACTAATTCCTGACATGCTAAATTTGAGGTTTCAGCTTGTTTTTGCTTTTTTCTTTGACTTTATTTGAAAACAGGACCTCACAATGTCCTACAATGCACTATACCATTCATGCTGAGGTCCTTGTACCTGAAATAATTCTCCTGACTCAGCCTACTGGGTGTTGGGGAAAAAGATGTAAGTTTCCATGCCTTTCTTGTATTTTTCTGAGATCTGTATTTTTTTAATGTTTTTATTGAGCTACACATTTTTCTCTGCTATCCTCCCTTCACCTCCCCTCCCTTTCACCACCATCCCATGATCCCCATGCTCCCAATTTACTCAGGAGATCTTGTCTTTTTTCTACTTCCCATGTAGATTAGAACCATGTATATGTCTCTTAGGGTCCTCATTGTTGTCTAGGTTCTGTGGGATTGTGAACTGTAAGCTGGTTTTCTTTGGTTTATGTCTAAAAGTCACTAATGAGTGAGTACATATGATATTTGTCTTTCTGGGTCTGACTTATCTCCCTCACTATGATGTTTTCTAGATCCATCCTTTTGCCTGAAAATTTCAATATGTCATTATTTTTTCCTGCTGTGTAGTACTCCGTTGTGTAAATGTACCACATTTTCCTTATCTATTCTTCAGTCAAGGGGCATTTTGGTTGTTTCCAGGCAGGTTCTGACTATAACAAACAGTGTTGCTATGAACATAGTGTATTTTTAAAGAGTAATATGTGTTGATTTTTATTTTATTTTAGGAAATTTGAATAATCATAAAAAATGACTTGAACACAAAGTAAATCTCATTCTGATTTTCAACTGTATTTCTACTCCATGGGATGATTTTTATAATTTTAAGATGTATTTTGTGATCATATTTATTCTAATGTTTAATATATATGAATATCTAGCATATTATATCTAGGTTACTTCATTCTTATTAATTATTACTTTGTAATCACTCCCCATCTAACTATGAAATCCTAGAAAGTGAAAAAAATGTTGACAAAATAGAGCAGGTCTGAACAGCTTGTCTCGGTGAGTCCAGAGCTGCAAGAACAATTGTCACAAACATAGGGGAGAGTGTGGAGATCGTGCTCGTGTCGACTCTTAAGCTTCTTTGAACAAAGCTTGAAATGTACAAGTTTTCATTCTTTGCCCAGACGTAGGATGCCGTTTATCAGTCAGACAAGGAAGAGGCACGGCCATGCAGAGCCATCCATCGCCCACACTCTAAAGATGAAGACGAAATTCATCTAAGCGAAATCTTAGGCCAGGCTGCCCAGACGACAGCCCAAACTGCCTCAAACACAAGATAGTAAGAGAAAAACATGGAGTTCTGAAGCCAAAATGAAGTATGACATTTTCCTAATTATTCAAAAGATAAAAAGACTGTTATTCTCTGAAATTTTGCAGCAAGGCTCTGGGCAAATTCATTTGTGAAAAAAGTATGAATAACTGTTAACTCTCAGGTGAAACAGGTCTACAGTATGCAAGGGATATATATATATGTGTGTGTGTGTGTGTGTGTGTACATATATACATCCATATATATATGGAAGACTGTGAGTCATTAAACTTCTATGACTGTTATTTTGCTATAATTTTGTTCTCACATTTATAAATTATTACAAAGGAGAATTAAACTGTTGTTTTAAAAGTCTGTTAGATTTAGGTGGCAATGGATGGTGTGAAGTATTCTTTATAAAAAATTCCTTTCTAAAGAATGTAAAAATACAGTGACATCTTGTAGAGATCACTCAATAATCTTCAGTATTTTTTCATTAAGAAATGTCTTTTATATAATGTTTGAAAAGAAGCTGGCTACCTAAGGTAACAAAAATATAGAACTTCTAACTGAACTCTGTTACTCATAGTTGCTAAGTAGGAAAACACTGTTCATTTGACCTCAGGACAATTGTTCAAGAACAATTTTTTTAAAAAACATTGAAATAACATATAATGTAAATAATAAAACAGCTGTTGCATCTATAATTTGGATTGGAAGAAAACTGTATTTACAACTCAATACTTTGAAATTATACTTCATTGATAATCCCATGAATATCACAATATAGTTGTTCATCGGGTATTTATATTTTTTTTTTGGTTTTTTTTCGAGACAGGGTTTCTCTGTGGCTTTGGAGCCTGTCCTGGAACTAGTTGGTCTCGAACTCACAGAGATCCACCTGTCTCTGCCTCCCGAGTCCTGGGATTAAAGGCCTGCGCCACCATCGCATCGGGTATTTATAAAATGTGCGGTTTGCTTAAATATCAATGTATTTGGCGTGTCTGTGTCACCAATTCTGATTGTTTCTTTTTAAACAAAAATTTAGGGATTTAAGACAATGTATTTTTGTAAATCAACTTCATTTTTTAGTTAATCAGGGTCATTGTATAATTTGAATTACACAAGATAAAGACATGGCTCAAGGTCTGCATTTAGTACTTTTATTTCTTTGCAAGATTTCCTGGTGTCAATCATAAAATAAAAATTAGTTATCAATGTGAAAGTCACTGGTAAAACCAGTTTCTCTGTTATAATTCAAGTCAAAATGGTAAATGTTATACAAATCATTTCAATATGCATTCAAATTCTTGTGTTCTTGGTTCAAATAAAAGTCTTATCACTTGATCAATCTATGAAGTCTGGGCAAGGAAGGGTTAACTTCTGCAGAACAAAGTTGGTGAAGTATCCTTCCTGTGCCTATTGGAAAAGAACTTTATGGAAACAGTATCTCCACTTAAATTTTCATTAAAGCTAAGATTTTTTTTAAACAAAAATGCTATTTATTTAAAATGGTACCGATAAAAAAATTCTCTAAAGATAATCACTATAAATAAAATGTTCATTCAAGTCAAGAACAATAAAAAGTATTCAGTGGACATAGACCAGGCAAATATTTATTTTTGAATGATGTAAAGTACCCCTACACATTTTTTAAGTCCTTCAACCACTAGAAAGGAACAAAATTTCATATACCAGTTGGAAGACTTATTGAGTAACACATGGCCAATAATGCCAGAAAGATATGCAAATACCCTTAGCCAGCAAGGGAATTCCAGTGTAAAACAACAATTGGATTCTCTCAAAGGAGATGAATGACCACTGTGAGACTAATTGCTGGCAGAGACAGGAACAACTGGATGGCTGATGGGAACGGGCACAGGTACCACAAGGTCAAAGGACCACTTGACAGACTAGCATCTCTTCATAAATTAATCTGTATTCTGAAGATTTAAAAGAATAAAGAAAACCCTATTAAATATGTAACTTGAAATGAATCTTATAAAATATTTTCTATAAAAGTATTTCATATATAAGAAAAATTTCTATACTCTATGACTCCACATGGTGTCTGAATATTCAATTTTTCTTACTGATTGCAAAAGCCAAATATCCCCCTTAGTATGACAGGTATTGGCAGAGACTGAGCAAAAGAGGCTCAGGAACTATCTTGGTTGAAGAAATATTTTCCTTCTCTGGCTGATACTCTGGTTCAATGATTAAGTTAATCATGTTAGCTACATTCAATTCTTAAAGATACCAGTGTTATGCTTTTATTCAGGGTTTCTGTTGCTGTGAAGAGACACCAGGACCATGGCAACTCTTCTAAAGAAAAACATTTAATTGGGGCTGGTTTACAGTTTCAGAAGCCCATTATTTTCATGGTGGTGACAAGCATGCAGACATGGTGCTGGAAAAGAAGCTGAGAGTTCCACATATTCATCTACAGGCAACAGCAGGAGTCCTGTGTTCACCTTGGGCATAGCTCAGGAGACCTCAAATCAGACCCAAAAGTGACACACTTCTACTAACAAGGCCACACCTACTCCAAAAAGGCCAGACTCCTAATGTTACCATCTTCTATAAGCTTATGGGGGCCAATTATATTCAAACTCCCACAATTATTGACTTTAATAATTAAGTAAATAAAATAAATGTGTGCACTTCCTATACCTGAACCATACTCAAAAATAGACACAAACATGAATGCTAAGATACTCTTATTAAAAGTAAATTCTCTTTTGAAGAATTAACAGTGAGCTAAATGATTTTTAAGCTGAAGGTTTAAGAAAGTAAAGATTATTCCTGTAGATGATTAAACTGTGTAGTATATTAGTTTTTTGTAAACTATAGTCAGACAAGAATGCAGAAGAGGTAAAGGTCCAATGGCCTATTACTAGGTGATGAGATGATCCATTAAGCTCAGAAGTTTTATATTTGCTTATATTTACAATGTGGCTGCTGAAATTCAGGGCTAAAATGAATTCTGACCTCATGAAATATTCTTGCTAATATAACAACATTAAAATATAGATTACCAAGAAATATCATGAATTTCTATGTCAGATAAAGGATATATCATTTTTGTGGGTCTTGAAGACCCCCGTTAAAGGAAGGTTTAAAATAATGAAGAAGAGACATAGAGAGATGGCTCAGCACTTAAGAGTCTGCACTTCTCTCTTCCAGGTAACCCCAGTTCCTTTCCCAGCATCTACGTCAGGACACTCAAAACTGCTATGAATTCCAGCTTCTGGAGATCTTCTCTTGGCCTCTAAAAACACCACAAAAGTAGGTATGGTGTACACGCACATGCGTGCATACACACAAAAAAAACACACATCTAAATAAAAATAAATCTTTAAAGATGTACTACAATGAAGGCATTACATAAGGTTTTCTTATCAATGTTATTATGCAAGTAGCAGCGTAGATCATCTGCTGGATTCTCAATATTGGTGAGATTATTTTTTCATCTGCTTAATAAGTCACTATCCTCAGTTCTGTATAGATTAGATAAGGGTGAGGCCTTCAAATTAATGCTGTGTGACGGTTTATATTTTTTGATGTCTCAACAAGTCTACTACAAAATCCATGAGGCTCTTGAAATTGTTGTTGTTTTTTTCCCACATTTGATTTCTCACATTTGATGTGTACTTTTAATGTGACTGTTGTTTGTCTTTCGAGACAGGGTTTCTCTGTGTAGTTTTAGCTGTCTTTAAACATGCTCTATAGTCCAAATCGGCCTCAAACACACAGAGATCCTCCTGCAAGAAACAAGATTTCTTTATGGTGCTCTGGCTGTCCTAGGCATTGTTCGTAGACTAGGCTGGCCCCAAATTCAGAGATCCAACTGCCTCCTGAGTGATAGAATAGAAATGTATGTTTTAGGGCACAGACATATGCCTAGCTGATAATATACTTACAGTGCAAATATATGGGCCTGAGTTTGGAACCTTATACTTACTTAAAAGCCTGGTAGCTGTTTTCGGGAACCCCAGTTCTTGACTTATATAGATAGTATTCCAGAGTTTGCTGACCATGAACTGGAAAAATGAAGCAGATAAATGAATTAGGAAGATACCGACGTCAACCTCTGGCCTCTAAACATGCACGCACAAATATGCAAGAACAAGTACACATATGAATATACCAAATGCTATGTGTGGCTTACTAATTACATACATCGAATACTTTATGGCCATACTTTAATATTTTAAAAATGTTAATACACATCATCAAAATATTTCCCACCTAAAGTCCATATTTATTTTTTGAAGAGCCCTTTAACACTGAGTTTGTGTGTGTTGCTGTGTGCTTAGGAATAGACAATTTTTTTTTGTTTTTTTTCGAGACAGGGTTTCTCTGTGGCTTTGGAGCCTGTCCTGGAACTAGCTCTTGTAGACCAGGCTGGTCTCGAATTCACAGAGATCCGCCTCCCTCTGCCTCCCGAGTGAGTGCTGGGATTAAAGGCGTGCGCCACCACCGCCCGGCCTGGAATAGACAATTTTGAAAAGAAAAAAATTCCCTTGTAACTAATTCCATGTTTCTTTGTTCTCTGACTTTGTCCACTCCTATTCTTTATCCATCCCTCCCCAGAAGCAGTGACCAGGTCTTCCCTGTGAGAGTACTTGACACATTCTCTCTCATCTTTACAGATTTCTGCTTGACCACATCTCATTCTTCCCCTTTAACTTTTGACGCTGATTAGCCTCTTAGAAAAAAATCGAAGCAAAAGTGACCAAGTCACACTTTAAAAAATACAAACCGCACAAATTATATTGTCTGTGCAGTCAGGAAAAAAAAACTGAAGACAGAGCAATCATAGAGAAAGGAGGTTGCCACAGACTGCGCTGCACATGCCTGCAATCTTCATTTCCCAGTCAGTTACCTCAAATGCACTATGGTGAACACCTGATTTTTGTATCCCAGAAGGACCAGCGAATCTCAGAGAAAAGATGGCTTTGTTTTCTAACTGATTTAATTGTTCCCTATTCTTATGCTGTATCTTAGGAACTCAAAGTGTCCAACATTTGTAGAATAAAAGTGTTAAAAAAGAAAGAAAAGAAAAGAAAAGAAAAGAAAAGAGGTATTATTTGACAAATTATACTTACGTGCACCATCACTCCTAACACTCATTGACATAGTTATGCCTATCTGTGTTTACTACACTTATAAGTTGCAGTTTGGAGTTAGTCTGCAACCGTACAAAGGAGCCAGACCTGGATATGGGCACTGAGCCACTCAAAGGCCACATACCATGTTTGACTGACTCCGGAACTTTCTCTTCATGGAAGTTGCTTCACTATCTAAAAGGGCTGAGAACTGTTGTGCCTCTATTCAAATATCAGCAAAATCTCATGTACCATCTGGTTCTTAATTTATTTTGTTTTTTCCTTAAACGCATCTTCATCCCTGAATTTTTTGTTGGTTGGTTGGTTTTTTGTTTTTCAAGACAGGGTTTCTCTGTAGCTTTGGTTCCCGTCCTGGAACTAGCTCTTGTAGACCAGGCTGGCCTTGAACTCCCAGAGATCTGCCTGCCTCTGCCTCCCGAGTGCTGGGAATAAAGGCGTGCGCCACCACCAGCCGGCCATCCCTGGATTTTTAACCATTTTTTGTTCATGCTTGTTTCTGTTTGCTGGGACAGTAGACAGAAAAACAAAGGATAATGGGGGGGATATGAGCAAGGTATATTGCATCTGCATCAACTCTACAATGCTTAACTTAAAACATGTTGGATTCTAATTATATACTATCATTTTATTTTTCTTGGGAAATACAGACTATATTTTCTACTTTACCTACATACAGCCTAGGAATAATATTTCAGGAGATAGTAATCAGCCAGGACACATGAGTATGTGATGAGGCACTTCTTTGTAGTTCCATTATAATGTTTTATAAACATATAAAATAAATACAAGAAAATATAAAATATAAGTATTTTATAAAATATATTTTTATAATATATTCTAAAATACAATTCTAAAAAAACAATATCCAATACCAGCATGTATATAATAATCTCTACATTACAGGGCATGTATAAGTTGCAGTCAGAGTAAGAAACATCCCATAAATAAATGTCAGAGCCTGATTTTGAGACAACAGGATGCTTGCAGAGTCCGTGTTGCCAGTCTTTTTCTTAGAGAAAATGTTTTAAAAATTAAATTGAAGTCAAATTTTGGTTTGGTAAATCCAAACCAAAGAGTTTAAACATCATTCCTCAGAAAAAGAAATTAGGAAAAACAGTGTTCCCGGATATTAAAGAAGTAGAGTTATATACCACATAGACTGAAGCAAGAAACATTATATGCCAAGCAAATTAATCTTTTAAAGTATAGTAATTTGCATTTTGAAATTTACCAGAAAAAAAGTTTACGAAAACAGCTCATTGGAGGCAGGTTTTTGGGAAGATTCATATTACTGTGGCATGTAAAGGAAAAAGTAAGTTTTCCAGTGGTTTCTCAAAGCACAAGCATGACTTATGCTGTCAGTGGAACAGTGATTACCCCCATTAGTGAAATATAAAAACCCAGCACAATTAAATTACTTATGCTATTTTTTTTTTCTTTGCCCATGAATATATTTTGACATTCAAGTACATCTTCATGAAGTAACAGAAACTGAAGCAAGCTAAAATTTATTCTGTTTCTAATTGTGGCTAAATGATGATGTGATTCATCAATAAGCAGATAGCTGAGTTTCACAGTATATCCTGGTTTACAGAGGGATTATGACACCATGGCATGCAATAACGCAGCGACGGGAGGAAGGCGAATGCAGATTTGTTATTTCACAAATGCTTCATAACTTAGAGTTTGATTTAGTGTTTTGGCTGAATGCTGTTATCTTAGAGGGGTTCAGTGAAATCAATTTTCAAATGTAAACTGTAAGGGAACATAACATTTCATCTCACTTAGGGAGGCTGTAATTATTAACAGTCATATAGCAAGGGGAGAGACGTATGGAAACGTAGATGATTTCAAGTTATTGCACTCCCCCTCACTCATAATGGAGATAATTGAATTAAAAGGTTTGATTATGAGAATACACACTAAATCCTTATTAGATGGTGAAAACATTTTACTGTATTTGTGTAGTGTGCAGCTTACAAAACTCTTTACTGGCTTGCATGAATATCTCTTGCACATAGCTTTGTAAATATGATAGTAAATACAAGTCATGGTGCCACTTCCCCATGATGTCGCTAACAAACCATACACTACCAGCAATGGAATGTCCACAGTTACACTGTTAATTGCACACATAGTGAACATAGCTCTTTGAGAAATAAGCATTAAACTGTATTCTTTTAGCATCCATAAATATGTTATCAACGATAATTGTGAGGCACAAGATCGGAATGCTTTGGTGGAAGCTTCAATCTTAACACCACTCTCATACTTGATGTTAAGAATCCAGGGAAATTGCTGGGGTCCCTTGGATCTCAATTAAGCCAAGAAACTGGGAAAAGCAAGCAGTCATATGTGGAACAGGCCAAGCTTTTGGTGTGGTTTTGCTTTATGAAAACTCACTTTCCTGAAAAATACTACAGGCTATGAGTTAATCTATTCCACTGGTGACGAGTTAATGCACTCTGGAGGATGATGAAGGCGTGCCCTAATTGCCTCCCACAAGCACAGTCTCTTAAAGATATATACACTTCTCAGCATCACCACACTTGGGACCAAAGTAGGAGTACATACACTTTTGGTGAGAATACTCAACTCATACAATTTCATATGATGGGGTAAGTCAAGTTGCAAACTACTAACTGAAATAAACTGTATTTTGCACACCATAACTTTAGTACTTTATAAAAATCACACTTTGATAAAACGGATGAGGTCTAGGCTTTATATCCCTATATTAATATCCCAGAGTGTATTAAGCCCTACTTAACTATACTTAAAAGTTTAACAAAGTTAATTTTTACCAATAGACCTTTCAGTTTTGTGTGTTTGTACGTGTTTGTATGTGTGCGCAAATGTAATACTGTCCTTTACAGTTTAAGGGCCAGTTTGTGGCTTCTCAATCGAGGGTACAGTTCTTCCTATTTTTATTTCATACTTTTATTTTCATGAGTGAGCACGCACACACACACACACACACACACACACACACAAACTTTGCTGTTACCTACTAGATGACAGCAAATAAAACAGACTTTTGTGGCTGTTATTCATGAACTTTTTCAGCAAACTTAATGTGAAAGCCGTATTTAGAAAGAAATAGGATGCCAGAATATAAGACAATATCCCACATAGATTCTCACATCCATGTGTATTACAGAATACAAACCACCAAGACGAAATCCTGAAGGAACGAATCTGCAAGGCTAAATCTCTGAACATAATGGGTATAGTAACAAGGCTGAATAGGAAAGACACAAATGTGAATGGATCATTTTGGAAAATGTGGCGCATTAGTACACAGCTCTGAGTTTCTTGACTGCTGACAGCCACTTTAGAAGAGTAACCCTTTTAAAATGAATTTTCCATGCTCAGTCTTTGCAAGCCAGTGCATTATGGCATTGATGAAATTTTAAAGTAATACAAAACCAATTCATGACAGAAGTTCATATTGTTTCCAGTTCTGCAAAAAATGTTTATTCCTGAGAATGTTCTTAAATTGCGGCAAATACTGTCTCTTGCTCAAAGCACAGTAATTATAACAGAGAACTTGAGGAGAAAACAATTTCGCTCAATGTTTGACTTCAAAACAAAATGATAACATTTTCCACTTTGGGTTAGAATGTTCTGCCCCAAATATGGAAAATAGTAGCTATAACAATATTATACGATAATCTCTACTGTTTAAAGTTAACCTCAAATCAATAAACAACTTATTTAGTGTATTGGAATATTAACATTTCACATTTCTAGGCACAATGGTTTGTAGAGTGTACAATTTAAATATTAAGACATTTCCATGGTGAAAAATAATAGTTTTTTTTCCCTTGGAGACTTTTCATTGCCTTTCAAGTATATGAACATACATATACAACATGACTGTGAAGTTTGAAACTTATGGTCAGAAGGATGGCTTGGTGGGTAAGGGGATTGTCACCAAATCTAAAGACCTCAGTGAGATTCCTAGACACATGTGTTGAAAGTAAAGAAGCAACTTTCACAACTTAAGCTCTGACCTCTACA
>NC_022028.1:26403430-26408559 GCF_000317375.1 Microtus ochrogaster | reverse complement strand
ACACACACACACTAATTTAAAAAAATGAAAAAAAGTTTAATATCTGTAGTCTTTGCCTGAATTTGGCTTAGCATTTACTGTCTTACCATTACCTGTTTGAAAGTGACCCCGTCACCTCGTCATAGTTATAATTTTTCTCCTTTCTGATGCATTGTATCACTACATCCTCAAATCAATATGCCAAAACCCAGCTTAATAATCAGTAGCCTATTATGAGATTATAAAATAGCCCAACAATTGAAATCAGCTACACCAGTGTCCCTCCCCCATTTCCAGTGTTTTCTTTAAACAAATCAGTTCTTGGGTCCTTTGGAAATACAGAGCATAATACCTGTGGATCTTAATAAACACATGATCACACATGTCCATCGGGGCCCTTTCTTACTCTTTTTTTATATAGATTTTTATCTTACTCACTCTCTATCTCTCTCCTTCCTTCTCTACTGACTGAACTCTTTCAAATTCCCATCAACATCTCTAATTTCTCTGACAACCAGCACCAATACATTTCTCCTAGTCAGTGCATTTTTAGTTTAATTCTATATTTTATGTTATATAGCCTAGCACCCATGAAAGGAGTCCCCTTCCTAGTTAGGCAGTACCAAGGTTTATGAATATGCTTATGTGATAGATCTCAAGACAAAGTAAATAAAACTGAGACTATAAAAATGAAAATCACAACAGATTGTGCCTGATTGTCTCATTCAATATGCTGCCTTCCATCACCTCATAGAGAAAAACCTAGACTTTGTTGGTTCCAACAAATTTCATAAAGAAGTATACTAGGACGATTTTGCAAGTTTTCCCATTCAGTTCAAAATAACAACCAACCCATACCAAACCATATAAAATATAAATGCTATGATATAGGCAAATGCTTTTCTCATTTTAAAAAACTATTTATTAACTTTCTTGTGGCAAAATGCCAAGTTTTTTAGAACTACTAAAATTTTTAGAATGATTTTTTTACTACTTTGGTTAGAATTATGTATAGCAGCATATCTACCTCTTTAGAGTTCATTTACATTTTATCTGTTTATGGAACACATGATAATAATAGTTTTAAATAAGGCACAACCATATGCCTTTAATACCAGCACCCAGGAGTAGAGGCAACTGGATTCAAATGCAAAGATGAGTGTAAGGTCAACTTCATCTACATGGGAAGATCCAGGCCAAACTGAGCTACATAATGAGACCCTGTCTCAAATAATTATAGTAACAATGGTACTTATTTATAGGGCAAAGAGTAGCATATTGATAATATTGTAAACAATATTCTGTGGCCAAATCATGACAATTAGCAAATCTATAACATCAAATATTTATTTGTGTTAGTGATAGTCCAAACCCCTAGCAGTAACTTATTGAAAGTTACAGTTAACTCTGTTGTGTTAAAGACTAGGATTTGCCTTTACTTTCCCATTGCATTTTCATCAGCTCACCATGACTTCCCTCATCCTCCATTGACCATGGCTTTCCTTGCCCTCAGTTCATCCTGGCTTCCATTGCCCTCAGCTCACCATGACTTCCTGTGTCCTCGGTTCACCATGGCATCCCTTGCCCTCAGCTCACCATGACTTCCTGTACCCTCAGTTCTCCATGGCATCCCTTGCCCTCAGCTCATTATGGCATCCCTTGCCCATTGTCTCCCTGGACACTTCCTTGCATCAAAGAAATGACTCCAATATTCTCTATTTCTTGAGAACAAACTATGCCTTCTAAATATGGAAAATAAAGTGGGAAATGTGCTGATTTCCTCTGTGTGCCTGGTTTATTTTACAATGCTCTGTCCAATAAATCAAAATGTCAAGTCAAATACTTTGGGAAAGATATAGCTATAAAGAATTCTGTGGTTAAAATGAAAACATCAGTGAAATAAATTAAAGATGCTACAAAAAAATACCTAGAAAGAACTTTCTACATTTTTGTCCAGGATTTTTTTTTAATCTCATCGGTTGATAATATAGTTTATTTTTACATTTCAGAAATTACTTAAAATGTTAGCAGCATATATGAGATCAGTGTCTGAAGATGGGAATGACAATGATTGTTCTTATATACACTTGGGCAGAGATAATTTATAGGGGTTCTGGGAACTGGATTCAAGTCTTCATGCTTGCATAGGGAGTTCTTTCTTGAGCTATTGCCCCAGCCCATGAATGTTTTCCTTTAGTGTTCACTGTAATTATTACTGTTAGAGTTACACATAATGACTCATTAAGGAAATGGTAATTTATCTCTTGCCTGGGTGAAGTACTAATTAAGTTTTCCTCTCAACACTCTCCATTTTTCACTCAAGGGTTAGACATCTACTTTCATTCCTCTCCCACTTCAGACGTGTCTTTCTCTCAAGTCTCTTTACCCTGTTCTCCAAGGGTAATCAGATACCTTGAGAGTCCACCATTCTTGATATGGCCTTATGCCTATTACTCATGCACAATGGATGTTATGTCTTATTCTAACATTGCTATAGGTTTATTTCTAACATCAATAAAGGTTATTCTAACATTTGTGTAGCTATTAGTATGTTTCTGAGATAGAATGTGGAATTTTGTGAGCAGTTAGTGCATAGTGGTGGAGACTTTTGGTATGTTTTAGTCGACTTCCCTCAGAGGTATTTCTGAGGGTCCTCAGTTGTTGTTTTACTTTCTCAGGCAGCAGTGAGTCTCAAACTATTATTTATTCCAAGGCAAATGGGACACAACAGTTTTTAAAAGTTATAAACAACTGAACATATGATTAAGAGCAAACGCCTGAAAAGTCAAGAACAAGTGTCTTTTTAAAAAAGATACTATATTTTCAAGTCCTAGTTAGAAATCTAATTGTGAAATGATCCTATGACCCCTAAAATTATGTCTAATTCTTAGAGTTTCATAACTGTAATATTAATAACATGGGCACTCAAGTTTATAAAGATCAGCAACTGATTTAGCTCTATGTTCTTGAGGTTCTGAAACAGGTTCCTTGACATCCTTAGTTCTGGTGAGATACAGAAAGCACCTGGTAAGATGCAAAGGACAAGCACACATAAGAACAAGTGCTTAGCCGGGCGGTGGTGGCGCACGCCTTTAATCCCAGCACTCGGGAGGCAGAGGCAGGAGGATCTCTGTGAATTTGAGGCCAGCCTTGTCTACAAGAGCTAGTTCCGGGACAGGCACCAAAAAAGCTAAAGAGAAACCCTGTCTCGAAAAAACAAAAGCAAAACAAAACAAAACAGAACAAAAAAACCAAGTGGTTAACCTCTGCAGACAGAAGGAGGAAAAGCAAGAGGGGTTCTCACTGAGTATGTTCCTCGTAAACTAAGGACCTTACACGCATTCTGCTTTTTCAAAGTTTTGCAGCGTTTTCCACACTGCCCACACCTGGGAACCCACACCTGGGAACCTAGGCTCCAATTACAGTGCATCTTTGGAGAATCGTCACACTACAACTATAGTGCTCCCTAGGAACCTTGATCACTTAGTTACTTACTTCAAAACACTTTAAGCCTCTATATACATGTACCAACAACAAGACTACAGGATGCCAACTAGTTGTAAATTGCTACCCCTTGTCATAGCCCTTTGTTTATCTCTGTTCACCCTCTAGCCCTTTCCTAACAGCCTTCCTCTTGAGTCAAATTTCTTCATCGTGAGACTCTTCAGGGTATGAAACATCATAAGTGACATGACAGCTATTCTGCTCATTAGAAGCAGTGTGAGAATTTGCTAAAGCATTCTATAACTCAGCATAGACAGAATACTATGACATGAAACCGTTCTCTATCAACAGACTTTAAAATCAAGTGTTAGACTATAGATTTTTTTTTTTGGCGGGGGAACACTGTCTTTTGAAATTCTCATTACTAGAACAGATTTTAAGTGACATTACACATTATTATTATACTAAGTACTTCCCACAGGATGTCCTAAATATGCTTCTATGATGAAGTTGTATTAGTCAGACTTCTTTTATGGTGACATAATGCCTGAGATCATCAGTTTTAAAAGAGGAAACTTTTGACCCATAATTTCAGAGTTTCTTGGGCTTCTTTCTGTTTGTGGTGGTGCAGTACATCATGATGAAGGTATGGAGGAGCAAAGATGCTCACCATATGTATTTTGAGAAGCACAGAAAGTCAGAGTAAGGGTGTATCACTATCTCCATTCAAGGGCATTCTCTAATTACTTAACATCTTCCCATCAGGTGCCATTTCTTCAAGGTTGGAAGCCAAACATTTACCACATAGGCCTTTGGAGGACATTTCAGGTCAAAATTCTATCAAGAGAATTAAGGATTGTGAATGTCCCAAGGCAATTTAGGTTATTTAGTCTATTCTCTAGGTTGGCTATCTTTAATTGTCAAGTTGGTACAACTTAGGAAATAGTCTCAATGAGGAATTAGCTACATTAGATTGCCCTTTATGCACATCTGAAAAGTGTTGTCACAAAGGAGCTAATTGATTTGAGAAAACCAGTCCAACATCAATGACATTATCCCATAGGCATGGGTACTGAATACCACAAGCACAGGGAAACTGAGCTGAACACAGCAAGAACGTGGGCAGCATGGATGCATTTATTGCTCTCTGTTTTTGACTATGCATGCGACATGACTAGCTGCTTCAATCTCTGCCTTGTACTTCTCCACACAAACAAAAGTGATTGGAACTTAAAAATGGAAGAGAAAACAAATCCCTTATTGCTTCATTTTCACTTTTTTCAAGGCAACAGATAGGAGATGCGGAATCCCCTCAAAGAGAAACAGAAAAAAAGACAGAGCCAGAAACAGGGTGTATGAAACAGGAAGTCCTGCTGGTTTAGATGGCCTTGGGAAAGGCACTAGTGGCCTAGGTCAAGCAGAAGAATTGAATAGAAAAAAAAAAAAAGACTAAGACAATGAGAAACACAGCAAATCTAAAACCTTTGTTTTCATACAAATAGATTTGGTTTCTTAGATTCAAAACTATAAGGTATTTTATTTGGTGAGCTTAAGCTAGTGGATTTGTGATAATTTGTTACAACAATAATGTTACAACAATAACAGAAATCACACAGATAAAGGACAGGAACCAGAAGGAATGTACATATATTAAAAGTGAGTATGTGATCAACCTTTCACTTTTAAATGTGAAATTATAATATAAT
>NC_022028.1:26393408-26403251 GCF_000317375.1 Microtus ochrogaster | reverse complement strand
AGGTGAACATCCAAACTGGCTAGGCACCCACAAAGCCAGAAAATTAAGTAGGATCAAAACCCCTTGCCATTGTTTTGGCTATGGATTCTGACCATATTCACCCCATTTTTCTCCTTAACTACTTCCAGATTTACCCCTCAGTTCTCCCCTCCTCCCAAGAAGGTCCCCTTCTTTTTGAAAAGAATCTGAGCTCTATTTTTGTTACATATATACTCATGGTGTTGGTTTAGCCACTGGAGCATGGTCAACCTATCAGGGACTATATCTCTAAAGGAAACTGGATCTTCTTCTCAAGGTAGACATGAATTGTCAGTAGCTACTCAGTTACAGATGGGGTCCTGTGAGTTTCTCCCAGCCACCCTAAAAGGTCCAGTGGCTTTATTTAACACATGTCTTATGCAAGCAAGCAACCATGAGCACTACGAGTTCGTCAGTGCAGGAGTACTCTCTTATCCAGAAGGCAGTGCTTTATTCCAGTGTGCCCTAGCTTCTGTTTCTTAGAATTATCAGTCTGTCTTCCACCATGGTCCCTGAGCCTTGGATGGAGAGGACATAGATGTCTCATTTGTTGTTAAGCACCACATTGACACTTATCCCCTGCATTTTGATTAGTTTGACTAATAGTCATGAACTTCATAAAGAAATATATCTGATGAAGACTGATTTTTTTTACAATAATATAAAAATGGAAGCACCCTGATTGTCCATCAGTAGATTAAATGATAATGAAAATGTGGCACCTGTACATAATGAAACTAAAAATCGATGAGATTTTCAGGTAAAAGTGAGATGGAAAATCCCATCGTGGGTGAAATAACTCAGAACCAACAAGAAAAGTATCTCGTGCTCATGGGTCCTACCTTCAAAAGGTTAGATTTGTGTGTTAAATGAGAGCACCTATAAAATCCAGGAAATCAGGAAAATACCACTGGTGAGAATGGAAAGAAAGATCCTAAAGGAGGAGCAATAGCAGAATGCAGGGGATACAAAGTAAACTTTTATTATACAGTTCAGAATGACTGAAAGGAATCCATCTGCTTTTAGCAATATGCTAGGATTTTTCTGTTGCTATAATAAACATAATAATGACATTGTTATACTTACAAAAGAAATTACATACTTGATTACTATCAAGGTCCCTGCTCTTCATCGAAAATTCTCAAGGATAAGGATCCATTCCCACCCACTTAATGAAGTAGGTATATATCATTAACTATAAAATATTTTGAAGTATTTTTATCTGTTCTTCAAATTTTCATACACATTCATAATGCATTTTGATTGTACTTACCACCTTACAGATTCTGTTGGATTCCCTCTTTGACATAATACTCCCAACTTCATATTCTCTTTTCTTTTCATTCATTTTTATCGCCCACTAGGCCAATGAATACTATCTATGTGTGGCTAGGTAAAGAGAAAAACCAGTGAGGCCTGCTCTACCTAACAGGGGACACAACCCTTAAGAAAATTGGCTTTTACTCCCCCAACAGCTATCATCTATCAATAGTTCCCCCAGAAGCCTTCATTTATCAATAGCAGGGCATGAGGGTTTGAGTTTTCTCATCCCCATGCATACTGTGGGCTGCCTTGATAAGATCCAGTCCTTAGGCAAGTTACCACACTGCTGCATCCATGAGCGCATCGTTCCCATGGTGCTCAGAAGACACTGATTCACAGAAATCATCCCTGACCTCCAGCTCCTGCAATCTCTCATCCATGAGTTTTCTTGAGCATTGGAAGGAAGGAACTGTTGCAGGATATTTGATCAAATGTAAACCCCCAAGACTGCATTATTTACTGGAAAAAAATCCATTTCTTGTGGTGATGTGTCTCAGCTCTAGCACACACCTTTAATCCAAGAGATTTCTGCTTGAATATCATAAACAGGATTAAGCAAAGTCAACCATAGGTCAAAGAGCAGAGCAAGTAACGAGCTGACAGGAGACGAACATAAGATTATAAAGAAAAAAACCATAGCGAGAAAGGGGGAGTCAGGAGGATGGAGAGAGATGTACAGGAAGTAGAAGGATGGGACACTGAATTTGAAACACTTTATCGAGAAGGTAAGAAAATTAAAAGGCTTCTGGGACATTGGTGGAGAAAGAAGGTCAGCTGGTGCTTGCTCTGCCCCTCTGAGCTAGTAGGCTTTCACCCTAACATCTAGTTCCTGAGTCTTTGTTGGTAAAATCGAAGGATTGAGATGTTGTTAAGAACAGCAAGGTCCTGTGATATTGATGTCACATTTATTATTGAACAGTCCATAAGAATGTATTCATTTTATTTTGCCCAGCTGTGGGTTTATGTATTCACCATTAAACTTTGTACAAAGAACCTTCTCTGAAGAGGACTGAGAGTTGCACTAATCTCTGAATATAGAAATAAATGTGCATAAGTCTATCTTATACTATCCCATTTAGAAAAGTGATATTATTTTCCCCTAGAGCCTATGGCCGCCTTACCAGCTGTAGGTTTTTAGCAAAGTTACAGTAACAGTCTTGAGTTCCTCCTGTGGAGTATTTATTAGCTCCAATAAAGAAGCAGTTTGCAATTCCAATAATATTCATACCACTGATGCATCCATGGACAGTTATTAATTGCTAGGCCAATGATTATTGGAGCCTAAAGGTTTCACAGATGGATAAGAGTGTTGGTGATTTTTACCCTCTAGAAGTCAATGTAGCACTTTCTGGCAGAAGGAGAGGGCAATCATCAGGAAGGAAGCAGCCAGATCAGCACCACCTGGATCTCTCCATGCCTGTAACTTGAGTTTTGTAAGATTGTCAACAGGTAGACAGATCATAAACTCTCCTGTGGCAATAAGACCAATGACAATAATGTGTATTCTTTTGAGGGTCTCTGGGACTGCCCCAATCAACAACTTAAAACAGATTACCTCACATCTGTTGGTAGACTTGTGACTTGACAATCTCTGACTTCTGAGAGGAATATTTTCCACCAATCAGTAATTCCATTTCAACTTTATTTCAAGAAACCAAGGTATTTTCATATGTTTAAGTTTTATAGCATCATAAATGTGTTTCCCTAATCAATTTCAATCTACTATTTGCTTATGGTACTCAATATTACATTCATTTGACTGATATGCATTCATAAAAAAAGCCTTTTAAAATTTATTTTTACTGCTGAATAGTAGCACAGTCATATCTGACGGGAACAGCAAAAGTCATGAAGCCAGCACAGCTACTTGACAAAGATTCAGCAAATCTGAGACTCATGATGGCTGCCATGCAACTTTTGAGCTTGATCCCCACATGTTGCATGCTTAGGGAACTTCTAACATTTGGTGAATTTGGGTATATTGGGTTGATGGAAAATTTCTTATGAGTCATTTATTCCTTCTCCCAGGAGTACTGCTTCTAAGCTTCCCCAGTAAAATCCTGACCATACCACCCCTCCAGATTTTAGGGAGATATCCTTATCTACCAGGTCTTCCTTACACCTTGGAGGTTGTGGCACACATAAAGAAGCCCTAGATCTCTTGAAGAAGCTATGAGATATTCTTAAAAACATCTGTCCCTGTACTTACTCAGGAACAAAATTATCAAAACAAAGGAAACTTGGAGGAGTTGGCCACAGATCAGATTGCAAGCCTCTCCCTACTACAGTCAGGCAAATATGCGGCATAGGGAGCAACAAAGTCAGATGAGTGGAAGTTACCTCTGCCCTACACGGAGGCCTATAATGATGATCAGTTATAGTGATGTGCATGATGATGTAAAATATGATAAAAGAATGATATGTCAGGTCCTCCTTTTTTAGAAAAAGTGGGTCATGCAAAGCCACTGTGATATCATGTTCATTGGTGTGAAGGTGTCAGACACCATGGAACTGAAGTTACAAACAGTTGTGAGCTGTCATGTGGGTTCTGGAAATTGAACCTGGGTCCTCTGGAAGAACAGCCAGTGCTCTTAACCACTGAGCTATCTCTCCAGCTCCCTGTTTACTTATTTTTTAATTTAATTAATTAATTTATTTTATATCCCTGCCACAGTCTCCCTCCCTTCTCTCCTCCAATTCCCTCCCTTTACATCCCCTCTGTTCCCCAAATCCACTCATACTCTGCTTCTGTTCAGAAAGGGGCAGGCTTCCCATAGGTGTCTACAAAGCATGGAATATGAAGTTACTGTGTGATTCAGCGCCTCTCTTTGTATTTAGGCTGAGCAAGGCAATCCCGTAGGAGTAGGTTTGCAAGAGCCAGCCAAGGCATTAGGGATAGCCTCTGTTCCCATTGTTAGGAGTCTCACAAGTAGACCAAGCTGCACAATTATGACATATATGTAGAGGGCTTAGGTCTGTCCCATGCATGCTCCCTGGTTGTTGGTTCAGACTCTGTGAGATCTTAATGAGACAAGTTGGCTGTTTCTGTGCATTTTCTCATGATGCCCTTGACCCCTCTGGCTCCTACAATCCTTCCTCCTTCTTTCGAGCAGAATTCCCCCAAGTTCAGTCTAATGCTTGGCTATGGGTCTCTGTATCTGTTTCTATCCACTGTGAGATGAAGGCTCTCTAATGACAATTGGAGTAGTCATCAATCTGATCACGGGAGCCTGGCTGTTCAGATTACGTATCAACTGTTGCTAGGAGACTTTGGCAGCGTCATCCTTGTAAATTTAGGAGACTTTCCCTTGTGTCAGGTTTCTATATGACCCCCAAAACTCCCGCTTTCCACTCACGTCTTTCAGTACTCTCCCCTCTATCCACCCCATCAACCCAATGCATCAAGATCCCATCCTTTCCCACCTCCAGTCTACCTAGGAAATCTCTTCTATGTCCACATTCCATGGAGATTTGTATATCCATTGCCCTTTTTGCTACCTAGCCTCTCTGGTCTGTGGATTGTAGCATAGTTACCTTTTGCTTTATAGCTAATATCCACTTACGAGTGAGGATATGCCATGTTTATCTTTGTGGATCTGGGTTACATTACCTCATTCAGGTTGATTGATCTTTTCTAGCTCTATCCATTGCCCTGAAAATTTCGTGATGTCACTGTTTTTAACAGCTGAGTAATACCCCCTTGTGTAAATGTACCTACCACCTTTTCTTTATCCATTCTTTGATTAAGAAGCATGTAGATTGTTTCTGGGCTCTGACTATTACAAATAAAGTTTCTTTCAACATACTTGAGCAAGTGTGATTGTGGAATGATTGTATATTCTTTGGGAATAAGCCCAAAAGTGGTATCACTGGGTCTTGAGGTAGACTGATTCTCAATTTTTTGAAAACCACCATATTGGTTTCCAAAGTGTCTGTACGAGTTTTCACTCCCACCAGCAGTGGAGGAGTGTTTCCCTTGCTCCACGTTTCCTCCAGCATAAGCTGTCATTTGTGTTTTTGATCATAGACATTCTGACAAGTATAAGATAGACCCTCAGATTCATTTTTATTTGTATTTCCCTGATGGCTAAGAATATCAAACAAAATAAACCATGATAGCTAAAACAATTGTGTACTAAAAAGAACTGCAGTAGATATCACCATTCCTGATCTCAAGCTCTATAATAATAATAATAATAATAATAATAATAATAATAATAATAATAGCATGATATTGGCATAAAAACAAACAGACTGATCAACAGAATTGAATTGGAGACCCAGACTTAAAACCTATGGAAGCTGGATTTTTAACAAAGAAGTCAAAATTATACAGCAGAGAAAGTAAACATCTTCAAGAAATATTTCTGGCATAGTTGAACGTTGACATGTCAAAGAATACAAATAGATCCATATCTATCAATGAGCACAAAACTCAAGTCCAAAGGGATCAAAGATCTCAACATAATTGAAGTGTAAATGGAGAACAGCCTTAAATAAATTGTCACATGAGACAACTTCTGGAGAGAACACAAGCAGCACAGACACTGAGATGAACAATTAATAAATGGGACCTCATAAAACTGAAATCTTAGGTAAGGCAAAGGACACTCTCAATAGGACAAAACAGCAGCCCACAGAGTGGGAAAAGATCTTCACCAACCTCGCAACAGACAGAGGACTGATCTCCAAAATACATAAAGAACTCAAGAAATTCAACATCAAATTACCAAACAATCCAATTTAAAAATAGGGCACAGTCCTAGTTGTTTATATCTGAGTAAGGGGTGCTTATGTGAAATTGTTCTCAGAGTAGGGGAGAAACTCGCGTGTAAACGAATCTGAAGCTTTGTATGTGTGTGTGGGGGGTGCAGGTACGTGCACACACACGCGTGTGTGTGATTTGAAATAGAATTTCCCTATGTGACCCTGTATTGTCTGAATCTCACCATCTAAACTAGTCTGGTTTCAACCATGTAGAGTGAGCTTCCTGTTCCTGCCACTCTATTTCTGGATTATCTCTGTCCCAACAACTGGATTAACTGTTTTCAAAGGGACATCTTCATCTTCCAAAGGAGTTTTCAATTTTAGAGTCACCAACTCCTGTAATCCCTCAAGGCCCCATCCTATGAGTCAGAGATAATCTCGTGTCTTCTTTCTCACACACAGCTCTCCAGAGCACCTACATCCCCTTTATCCCACTTTTTTTGTTCTAGAACTTTTATCAGGCTCAAACACCTTCCTGGAAACACTGTGAAATTACCAATTCTTCAGTTCTGTGTTTTTACCTTCAATGTAAATCTGGCTAAAAGCAGAAGGTGATAACCTTGAAAGTGAAAATGTTATTCTGACAATGTACAGGACAAATAAATCTACTCTTTCCCTATTTATTCACCATAACACCAAAACTTGTGGGCAAAATTAAAAAACAATAGGAGGCAAATGTATGTAGATTGTGAATAAAAGTTAAAATTTAAAGCATAAGAAATAAACTGCCCGAATTTGCCCATGAATTGGGACTGTGTGTGTTACAGTCCCAACGAATCTATATAATATTGGCTAAAATTATTGATTGAGTTCAGTAAGTTGACAGAATAGATAATAATCATTAAAAATCAATTTATTGTGCATGTGTAAGAAGCAAGTAGACAATGAAATTAAAATTGTAATAACATTCAAAATTATTCATATCCATAACATATGTACAAACTTAGTGAACCATGCACAGCACATCCATCCGGAAAGCTTCAGACACAAATAATTCACCTGTATAATAAGAGAAAAATGAGCCCACAGTTTGGATAATTCAGCACAGTGATGATATAAATTCTCTCTAACCTCCAAAAAAGGTTAATTTCCATTCTTATCAAAATCTGTGAAGAATTTTTGGGAATACAGACAAGTGTTTTGTTTTATTTTGATTTTTATTTGTAATAGTGTTTGTTGAAAGACAGTGCACAGGAAAGCTAAGATAATTTCAGCAAAGAGGAAAAAACTGTAGAGGAATCAATCACCCCAATTCCAACACTTATTATATAACATGCTAATTAAGACTAATTTATAGTGGCAAGAAATAAAAATAGACACACAGTTCAATGAAACACATTAGGGACTTCACCCATAAATCCACAGGAATATAACTAACATTAATTTTTCAGACCTGAATGAGTGATCCACTGAAGAAGAGAGAACATTTCAAGAAATGATTAGAGAGCGATTTGGCTGCTATCGAAAATACATAAATAACTTCAAACATAATAACAATCCCGAGACATTGGAGTGGCAAGTGAGTAAAAGGCCTCGAGGAATATTCTATCACCAGAGAAGAAAGCAAGTCACCTTCCAGCCACATTGTTCACACCTTTGTGCTCTCTGGTGACTGAGACTTGTCATCCATATCGCTGAGGGAGCCTTTGTTACTGAGTGTGACAGTTCAAATCTATGCTCTTCCAGAAACACCTTCATACTTAGCCTTCTAGACATCCTGTATTCCAGTCAAGCTGAAAAAAGACACTTATGAAACACCACACACACATACATACACACACTCATGTACATGCGTGCTCACACACACACACACACACACACACACACACAAATGCACATATATACACAAATATCCAAATCTTCTCAGAAGCTTCCCTGATAGATAAACATGACAATAGGAGCAACATGCATAAAGAGATAAACAAATAGGCCAATTGAGCTGTGCCTATCTCTTGGGGTTCTCCTAAGAAATGAAAAGCAATTGGGTATTTGTTGACAGCAGAGGAAATTCAGAGAATCATTAGATCTTACCACAAAAGCCTGCATGCCACAAAAATGGAAAATACAAAAGAAATGGACATTTTTTAAAATAAATACCATATACCAAAGCTAAACCAAGACCAGGTAAATGATCTAAATAGACCTGTTAGTCGCGAAGAATTAGAAATGGTTATCAAAAATCTCCCTTCGAATAAAAGCCCAGGACCAGAAGGTTTCAATGCAGAATTCTACCAGAACTTCCAAGAAGAACTAATACCTATACTCCTTAATGTATTTCACAATATAGAAACAGAAGAGTCATTGCCAAATTCCTTTTATGAAGCTACAGTTACCCTGATACCAAAACCACACAAAGACCCAACCAAGAAAGAGAATTACAGGCCTATCTCACTCATGAATATCGACGTAAATAAAGCTTTTTAAAAGCATTCATATGACGGTGTATCATGATTTCTGATTTAAATTCTCTAAACTCAGAGATAAAAGATTTTCACTGTTTGAATCCCAGAACCTGCCACCACATGGTCTCATTTCCTGCATCAGGATGACTGATTGGAAACACTGAATTTGTTTTAAGGAAAACCCTTGCTTCTCACAGCTCTGGCTATTTCTCCCTTAAAGGAATGAAGCAATTACAAGTCATATGAATTTCGACTTTTTTTTAAATATTTCACCTTATTTTATGACTTTTGTGAATTTCAGTTGTCTCCGTGCTTGTAAACACCATGCATCTCCTAAATCCCATCTCTATCTCACCTGTAACATTCCACAACATTTGGCTGAGCTGAAACCAATTTCCTTACTGTGTCAGCGGATGCCAAAGAACACCAACTAGATGCTCCCAAAGGCAGTATTTTCTAGTGCATAATTGTTTCCAGGTATTTATTCCCACTGGGCTCTCAGATCAAAGCAACTTCTTGGTTTGAATATCATGCAGGAGAAGATGGGGTTAGGTGTAATTTCTTCCTACCTCCTTATGGGTCGTCAGTTGGCTCATCCTACCTCTTTATGGATAGTCATTTGACTCACCCTTGGCTACTTCCATCTTCCAGCTTAGAACTATGAATCTTCTGCTCATCATGTATTTTAATGGTAGCCTGCAGTGGGCGTGTACAGATTGCCTTGACTGTGGAGGTGTGTCCACTGGCAGTTTCTGAAGCAAGCTGATCCTGTGTGTTGTATAGTTACATATCAAATGCACGCGCCTTTCCCTCCATAGCCTCTGAAGAAGTTGTTTTTAAGCTTGGGTCATGTTCAATCACTATATATTAGATGTGATTAAAAACAGTTAATGTGTGCTAGAGAGATAGATAAGTGGTTAAGTGGACTTGTACCTATTGTAGAGGACCCACTTTAGGTTCTTTAAAGCCATATCGCAATTCACAACCATGTTAAGTTAGAGGAGATTCAGTGCCTTTTTCTAACTTCTTCAGGCACTGAATATGTATATGATGTATATACACACATGCAGGCAAACACCCAGATACTTAGGATAAAAGAAATGAATTTCAAAAATTATCTTAAATAGAGGTACATGTTCACACACACACACACACAGGCACACACACAACAATGCAGACAGTACCTTTACTAGATCCCAGCACGTATCTATTCTATGTATTTAGTGCTTTAAGACTATGAAAAGAAGATAGGGAGGAGAAACAGAGAAACTCAAAGTCCTTGTTCTAATCATTAGGATTGCGGGTTTCAAGTAAGAGCAATGGCTTTAGAGAG
>NC_022028.1:26382515-26383657 GCF_000317375.1 Microtus ochrogaster | reverse complement strand
TTTTTTTTCCTTTTCTCAATAAAAAAAAAGAATAATCAAAACTGACTAATAAAATAAGCAATAAGAGTGGCTACCATTTGAATTGCTAAGAGCTGTTGGTAAATATTACATCAAGACTACTGACAGGAAGTGATCTATTTCACCCCAGGGGTGGAAGTTGGAATATGTACAATCTTTAACACTCATCATGATAGCTTTGACCTGGTCATTATCTTTATGGAAAAGAAGATTTGACTTAAATCAGGTGGTTTTGACTATTTGAGTGAGGTCACCTTCAACACCATACTGTGACCCATTTAGAAACCACAGAGGAAAAAGAGGGGGCAGAGGAAAGGAGAATGGGGAAAGGAAAGAAGAAATGAAAGAAAGAAGAAAATTAGGTAGAAGGGAAGGGAGGGAAGGAGGGCAGGAGAGAGGAAGGAGAAGGAGGGAAGCTGAAGAAGGGGAGAAGCTAAATCACACTTCATAGTTTTAAAGGGGCCTGTTACCAGGGGGCGGGGCCACTGCTCCAGAAGGGCAATAGTAGACAATGAGGAATGAATGCCTGTCTGCTCTGTGACGTTTGAGCCTGAGCTAGAGAAACTCAGCTAGCCAAGGCAGTACTGGCTGACACAGACCTTTGAGCAATGCCATGGCAGAGAAGCTTCTGCGAGTCTCGTTGAGAGGTGCTGGGTGACTTCATCAATGGGGCTTCTAAACAGCCGCAGCAGTTTGAGAAGCATTGATTCTGGCTTGGCAGAGTCAGCTCAGCCAGAAGACAAAGCAGGTCCAGGTCCCAGTTACATCTCTGGCAGTCGCAAGCGCAAATGGGGCATTTGGGACTCTGTGGCACCAACCCCTAACATCCACGGATCTCGGAACAAGGAAGTCAACCTACAGCAACTTTTTGGCATCGTCTACAGGAAAAAACCGAAGCTATCATCTAAGTACGCATACGAAAATTTATTTTTGGACGGGAAGGATACCGACATTCGAATCCGTGCACTTGAAGTAGAATGGCCTCTACACAAATCATTTTTGTGTCAGTCAGCCTTCTTTGCTGAGATGCTAAAAGACACTTGGAAAGAATCCAACAGTGGTGTTGTTGACCTGCAGATTAAGAACAAGGATATAGACGTCGGCTCCTTGCACTTTGTGTTTGG
>NC_022028.1:26377163-26381410 GCF_000317375.1 Microtus ochrogaster | reverse complement strand
AGATGACCGACAACAAAATGAAAATTCTTAGGAGTCTAGCACCACCACAGAGGACTCAATTCCATCTGCACTTTATTTTAATACATTTCTGAAGAAAAATTACACAACCAACAATGAATTTGTCAAAGCAAATCAGAAGAAACTGGTCTTTTGATTTTTATTTATCATCAACGATCAAGCTTCGAATGGCAATAAGAGACATATTTGCAAGGAAAATCAGCAAAATGAACTTGTTGAGCAGATTTGATGACAGCCAAGGTTGAGACAATAAAAAAAAAGTTCTTCATTGCTCAAAAAAAAAGAGCAATGACTTTTTACATGATAAGTTATATGAATGTAAGCAAATAATGTCTCATCTCCAAGCCTTAATTTCTGAATAAATAACATGAGAACAAACATCTCACAGTTAAAGTAAAAATTATTAATCCGTAGCAAGATGTAGAAGTGGTTGGTAAATGATGTGCATGGCCTAATTAGTTTATTTTCTTGTTATTACGGCTGTTGCTGTGTAGTTCCTGGGCAGTCTGATGGTCAGCGTTCAACCTGATTAATTGTCAGACTCAGAGAAACTCATATGTGCTCATTAATATCTTGTTCTACCACCTACATGATAGAGAAACTAATGTGATTATTACATAGTAATTAGATAATGAAGGCAGAACATTTAGCAGTGTCTGTGTGGCTCTTTAAAGAGGAGATGTGCCCCATCCTCTCAGGCATCTGAACACTTGGCTCCGGGTTAATGGTGCTATTTGGGGAGGGTGAGGAGCCAAGGTTGTGTGGGAGGTAGTACATCACTGGGCAAGGAAGGAGTGTAAAAGTTCTTGAGACACTTCAAGTTCACTGTCTCTGCCTTGTGCCTTCGGTTCAAGATGTGAGCTCTCAGACCCTGGGCCTGCCAGCTGCTGCCATGGTGTCCCAATAATCATGGACACAAATCATCTGGAATCTCAAACCAAAATGAACTCTCATCTTCTTCAGCTGCTTTGTTTCCTAGTGTTGTTCACAGCAACAGAAAAGTAATTAATATAGCCTCTTAATCTAGTATGAATGTTAGTATTAATATAACTATTGATAGCTTTAATTTTAACGATATGTGTGAGATTTTAGATACATTTAAAAATTCACATACAGAAAATTATACCTGTGTGCAATGTGCATGTGTGTAAAATTTGTGTGGAGGTCACAGGATAAGTTTAAGGAGTTGAGAGGATGGAGCGCAGGTATCATTTTTGTGTATCAAGTGATTTTTTTTCCCCACTGAGGTAACTCCCTGGTCCAAACTGTAACTGTATGATTGAATTTATCCAGGCTTTTCAGTCCTTTTTACATAGCAAAGACATTGAAACTTAATTAAGTTTTCTGTTTATGGTGGGTGTAAAGTGATTATATGGATCTCCTAACTGATTTTTTAAGCCTAAACTTAAGCAAAGTTCTTAATTACATTAGGATCCTATTTCTTGTACTGGTGCAAAGAATACACTGAGTAAGAAATACCCTAAGTACTCATTTAAAAGAAGATCTTTGGGCATACTGTAGCTTGATTAAATTAGAGTTTTCACAGTGTAGTACAGGAATCTACTCTCTCTTCCTATACATATAATATATAGGAGAGATATACATATGTATGTATGTATAAACAGAGAGACATATGTGTATATATATGTATGTATATGTGTGTGTGTGTGTATGGGGGGGAGTAGGGAGTCGGAGAGGGAACAAGCAAATGACAGAAAGAAGAAAAGAGAGAGAGTCTCACTATGTAGCCATGTTTAGCCTGGAACTCATCCTGTAATACAGGCTGAGCTAGAACACACAAGAGGTCCACCTACCTCCCAAGTGCTTGAAAGGTGTCTGTCTCCATACCAGCTTAGGAAGCTGAACGTTTTAAAGAATATCTGTAGCTGAAATTGCACAAATTACTTTAAGTTTCTTTAATCAAGACTTCTTCCATTGAAAATTTTATAGTCAAATAATTTCACGTTATTAATCAAGAATATGTGAACAGAAGCTATGGAGATATATAAACATGAGGAAGCACTTGCTTTCTGAAGCCTTGTAACCTGCTGAGCGCAGTAAGGAAAGAGTGGGTTGAGGCTCAGTGTTGCTAGGTGAACTCTGCTTTATGTTTGTTGGTGTTCATGGAAGTGACACAGGCGGGGACATGACAGGAAGTTTGAATTGGTTCCTATCTGGGCACCTCTTGAGTTTGGACTTACTTGGTCTCACAGACTGTCTTCATGAAGCATCATACCTGCTTTGTGGGCAAGCTCTGTGGCAGTTCCCAGGTCTTTACTCAGGACAGGTGGAGGCATTGTTATAACCCCTGATGACTCAGTGAGCAGTGAAACCTGCTGCTAAGTTGGGTGATGTGAGTTCCATTCCCATAACCCACACAGTGAAAAGATAGTTATCTCCACAGTCTGTCTTCTGAATAACCACATATTAAAGGTCCCATGTATACTTTCACACAAATACTCAAATTTTAAATAAAAGCAACAAAGAATGAATGTTATAAAATAATTCCTGAACATTGTTGATGCTAGAGAACTAGAGATGATGGGATATCATATACAGTATCAAATACTTGATGGTAAGATCACTATCTTACATATTAGTACCTCCTATTGGAGGCAGTCACATGGACAGTTTGTGTGTTCCCAGACAAGCCTGTGGTGGAGGGAGTGATGGAAAAATATCTGCCAAAGACAAAGAATTCTATTATCAATTTGTGAGTTATCGACAAAGAGGTGAGTATAGAAAAGAAAAAGCCAGGGGCCAAGACAATTATTTCAGGAAGTTTGAGCCATATTCTGATCAAAATCTTGCAAAATGGAGCCAATGAGATGGCACCACAGTTCAAGGTGATTGCCACCAAGCCTGCTGACATGAGTGTGCCAGTGAGACCCTCACAATGGACCCAAAAATTGTTAAAGTCACAGGCTCTCTCATGTGCACACAATCATGCAGACACACACAATAACAAAAATAAATATAAGCATGGGAAAAGAATTAGTGAGCCAATGAACTCCCACGGGGAAGTTCTAACAAATGGTTGTTATTCATAGTATAATCTAAACTTGCTTGTCAAATTTCCTGCAAACTGACTTATTGATTACTTGGCATGGCAATGTCTATGTTAGAAATATGATTGCTTCTCAGAAGTCAAATATAGAGTAGACATCTGGGCGAAGAAAATGGGACTGGAAGATATATTATCATAAATACAATGATTGCCCTTCCCTATTCCGTCCAAACCAGAAGCTAATAAGGATCATTCACACTGTGTCTCCTGAAAATAAGCTAAATAAGGGCTGGAGAGACAGCTCAACAATCAAGAGAACTTGCTGCTCCAACAGATGGTCTAAGTATGATTCCCATTATCCAGGTCAGGCAGCTCACAACCACCTGTACCCCCAGCTCCAGAGGGTCCATTGCCCCCTTTTGGCTATCTTGGGCACCAGCACACACATACATCTACAATCACACACATACACATAGTTTAATAATAATAATGTATTAAACGATATATATAATATATATCTTTTAAATGTCTGAATACTCTAATAGCTTGAAGACAAACTTATATTGTTATAGACATAATTATACTGACCATGTGTTTATTATTCTTTACTGTGTTTTATATATATATATATATATATATATATGTATATATATATGTTAATAGGAATAACTTTGGGTATTAGAAATGGCTTTATTGGAGTGGTGGCTATTCTTTTTAATAATCAGCCTTTTAGTTTTGGCAGGCTGCTTTAAAAATATAACTATGGTCTATTAAACAGCTTTGAGAGCTAAAATGCTGCTCTCTAGCCTGCTGAGTAAATATGAATTTCACAGTTAAATACATAAAATAATGATTACATCCAACGGTCATGAGGGACATGTTTTAGGAGTATACTAATTAAACTACATCCTTCAAACAACATGTTTCTACACTTACTAGCAATGAACCATATCTGATTGGTCATTAAGTAATTAGGAATGCTAATGTAAATAAAGTGTCATTCAAATGGGGCTCTCAGTCTCGGGATGAATCATATATTTTGTCTTCTGGTCTGAACTATATACACATCAATCAACTAAAATAACCAGGGGGAAAAGCACTGAATGACAGGCTGAGAAAGATGGTTCTGTCACTTATGCTAAACAGAACATATTTTACAGCAGTGTTTTTAAACCCTTATTGATGACATAAAACTACTCTAAAAAAAAAAAGGTTTGGCTCA
>NC_022028.1:26375292-26376977 GCF_000317375.1 Microtus ochrogaster | reverse complement strand
ATAGTGAGAAATAGAGAATTAAATGGCAGTGGTCCAAGAGAAGACACAGATAGGGATTAAAGATAAGAAAAATAAGAGATTGGGGAAAATATAAATTTGGATAAATGAAGAAATCTTGAGGTCAATAGAAGCCACATAATAATGGGCTGAAAGTGTGTACTTCCAAGGTGTTTTCTTGCTGTTGAAAGTATAGATCAAAACAACTGAATAAAATTACTTAGTATTTAAAAAATAGTAATAAGAAGATAAATTATAAAGATATTCACAAACATACAAATGCTCCAAAACCCAGAATTTCTTAAAAAGATGGCTTGGATTAAATGATTAGGAGAAAATGATCTAATAAATATTTACTAAATGAACTAATGAATGACTAAGCTGCTTAGATTTCATTACAAAATCATCTATTTTTTTCTAGAACAAAAACTTAACTGAAAGTGTATTTCGCAGGCACTTTATTAAAGCTCCAGCCTTTTAATAAATTCCCCACCATCCCTGTGTATTAATATCATTCTTGTTAACAGAGATACAATTTATATTCAATAAAGTGTGCACATACCATATGCAAAGTGTAATAACATTGGCTGTAATGCATAGCTGTTGAAGGCCAGCCAAATAAGCATATAGTACGTTTCTATAACACCAGAAAATTTAACATGCGTGTTGTATAAATGTCAATTGCTTCGAAGATAACCACCACAGCTTACACGTTGGAACTTCTTACAGATGGAAATACGCACCACATTCTCTCACGTCCGCGGTCCTTCAGTCAGCATAAGGTTGATACCAGTCAACCTTGTTTTCTAGATTTCATGCATTTACATAGGTTGTCATGCATGGACATCAGATGTTCATTTTATAGTTTATTTTGTGCATGCAATCTGTATTTGTCATGTACATGTGTTCAAGTGGGTTCATTCTTATTTCTGCAGAGCATTATAGTATGTTAATAGTGTAACCTTCTTACCCATTCTTCCTTTGAATGATAATTAGTTGTGTTCAGGTTTGACAATTATTGGCTTCCCGTAAAAGTCTAAGAGGGAACATGTTTAGTAATATCTCCTGTCTATGTATCTAAATTTTAGATTGCCAGTACCTAGAATATGTGTGTTTAATGTGAGATGATCCTGCCAAACTGTGTTCTAAATGTCACTGTACTATTTCATAGTTTTAAAAGTAAACACAGCCTCCTCTCCACAGTAAAAATTTAAATTATGTGCCTTGATGACTGATAGCATCAGCATTAATTCACGTTTGTATCTCTGTTGATGTGGTATGAATTTTCCAATGGATTGCAAGTCACCTCTTTTTGAGAAAATGCCTTTCTAGATTTAGTACAAAGAAATGATACTTTCTTAATAAAAATAGTCTTGGCCTCTGTAATTATTTAATTTCATCAATTTGACACAAATATACTTCTCTTAATGGTATTAAGAATTGTTTCCATCAGATTATCCTGTGAGTACTTCTGTGGGATCATTTTCTTGATTAACAATTGATTTGGGAGGATAGGAGAGACCACTCAAGTGTGAGGGACTGCCTTCCTTGAGCAAGGGCACTCCTGGACAAGTGGTCCTGGGTTCTCTATAAGAAAGCAAATTGAGACTGGGTGGTGGTGGTGCACACCTTTAATCCCAGCACTAAGGAGGGAGAGGCAGGCGGATCTCTCTGAGTTCGAGGCCAGC
>NC_022028.1:26352789-26375002 GCF_000317375.1 Microtus ochrogaster | reverse complement strand
AAGCCAGTAAGCAGCACTCCTCCATCATTCCTGATTCTGCTTCTGCTTAAATTTCTGCCGTGATATCCCTTAATAATGAACCATGTGTGATTGGGAAGTTTAAGCTGTATAAATTCTTCCCAAGTTTTTCATTGTTAGCACCAGGAAAAACAAATAGGGATAATACTCATACTTCACACACTAATATTTTCAAATTTACTTGAGAAGGTTAGCAAATGTGAAAGTAGAGGTAAAAATAATATACTTGTAGAATAAAGATAAACAAGCTTTGTGCTAGTTTCCCTTCTGTTGCTGTGATTAAAAAAAAAAAAAAACCGACCCAGAAACTCAGGGTAGGAAAGTGTTTGTTTAATTTTCATTAAGGGAAGTCAGGGCAGAAACTCAAGCAGGAACTTGAAGCGGAAACCACAGAGGATGCTGTTTGTTGGCTTGCTCAGTGGTTCCCATTCAGCTAGCTTTCACAGGTAGCCCTGGACCACCTGCCTGGGGAATGGTCAGACACACTAGGTGGGTCCTTCTTCATGAATTAACAACCAAGATAATATTCCATAGACATTTCGACTGGCAAACATGATTTGAAAAAAAAATCCCTCAATTGAATCTCCATTGTTAAGTGATTCTAGGCTGTTGATTTGAGAGCTAGTGAAAACTAGGACAAGATCAAAGGTCCATCTATCTTGCATCTTCTTTTACTTCAGGACAGAAAAATGATATGCTCAAAATGTGTAATAGGAAATTTTCCTTTTGAGTGTGATTTCTTATTTTTGTTCTAGAGCTTTCAGGTGTTCTGTCAAGTTGCTAGTCACCAAGGGAAACTTAGTACTGGGACGAGGTTTCATCCAAGTGACTATTTGCCCAAAGGGGTCACATGGAAATACCCAAACTACCCATTCTGTTGCAAGAAAATAGGTTGGTCTCCACAAACTGACAGCAAAGCCAAAGAAAAAAGTCCATAAAACTTGATGAATATTGAGAGGTTGACCTGGCGTTTACATAGAACCTTCACCACAATCTTCTAGTTCCTTTAGTAAGGGCAAAAAAAAATGTAAACACCAACCTAGCAACAAAATTTTTGATTTACAATCTGTCCATCCTGCAGAATAAGCTAGAGCAATGGTGGCATATAGCTTGTAGAAATACTCTACCAATGTCTGATTTGACTTAAGGTCCAGTCCACTCCACTTCACCCTACATGATAGAATCCATAACTGATAGTGTGTGAGTGACCAATAACCAGGAACAGAGGATAAAACCAAATAGCACTGTTCTAAAAAATTAAAAACAAATGGCTCCTAATTATATACTGCTATATTCTTAGATGGGTGTTTTACTCAGTAATCATCAGTGAAACTTGCTCCTGCAGCAGATGGGAACAAATATACAGACCCACAAACAGGAATTTTGCAGAGAGAGAAAGAGATTGGAACACACCACTCTAAAAGGGATATCTCCATTAAATCCCTCCCCTCAAGGCTCAGGGAGCCATGATAAAGAAGAGGCAGAAAGAGTATGGGAACCAGAGAGGATGGAGGCCACAGGAGTAGGCGAACAATCCCACACTCTGAATCAACAGAAACAGAAGCAGCAAGCACAGGGCCTACATAGGTCTGTACCTCTGCAGATATGCCATAGCTTTCAGATTAGTATTTTTATGGGATTCTTGAGTCTGCAAATGACTAGGACACTGAATTTTGTGCCTTTTCTTGACTCCTTGTCCAACTTCAATGTGATAATGTTTGTTTTATACTATTATACTTTATTTTGTTGCATTTTGGTTTAACCCCTAAAAACCCGGTGGTTTGGAAAGAAAAAAAAAAAAAAAAAGGGGTCCAGATAGAAGGGGAGGTAGGAAGGAACCGGGAGAAGTGTGCAGAGACTATAATCAGGATATATTGTATGAGAAAATAATCTGTTTTTAGTAAAGGAGAGAAAAAGAAATTCGCAAAAAGTAAATGAATTTACAAGGAAAAAGGATTTATTCAGTTGTTGATTTACATATAATATCAAGTTATATTAAAAATATTTTGATAAAACTAATAAGAATTTAGAAGAAAATAAAATTTCTTTAATTTGATAAAAGGTATCTATAAAGAAAACTCACAGTTAATATCAGTAAAATAGGAAAATAATTAACTATTTCCCCTAAACTCAACTATAAGACAAATGCCCACTCTTGCCACTTCTATTTTACAGTAACTATAGTTTCATGATTAGAAATTATAGAAGAAAAGAAATAAAGCCCTTCCAAATAGAACTCTCTCTCTTGGCAATGATTTCAAATTTCATATGTATAACATCTTTAACATTCCTTCAAATATCAGTAGAACTCATAAATATAATCAGTACAAAATAATAAAACACTTCACCAATGAAGAATCTAAGAATGAAACTAAACCTGTTCTACAAAACATAAAATAAAAATAATTTCATAAAACAATATACACAGGGTTTCACTGCAAAAAGTATAAAGCACAGTTAAAAGGATCTGGAGAAGCTCTCTCTCTCTCTCATATATATATATATGTGTGTGTGTGTGTGTGTGTATATATATATATATATTATATGTATATATATATATATATATCAGAAGATGCCCCAGGCTAATGCACTGAATGATGTCATACCACAAAGGTGGCTCAGCTGCTGAGATCATTCTTCAGGGACTCTATATGCCTGACCAACTGATCCTAAAAGTCATAGAGTAATTTAAAGGGTCTTGAATTGCCAAAGTATCATGAAGGGTAAAGTCAGAATTTCCTTACCTTAAAATGCACAATAAATCTAGCCCTTTATTGAAAATACATGAGCTCTCTAATAGAGAAGAAAAGTAGGATATATATACACATACACATATACATATACATATACACATACACATATACATATATACATACATACATATACATATATACATATATACATACATACATACATACATGTGTGTATATATATATATTGGGACTGGCTAGGCATTCAGAGAACTGAAGCCACACCAGTCAGTGTAGGCAAAATCGGGTAAAGCATTCCTGGCACTCTAGAAACTAAAAAGAAGTGTTTGGTTTACAGGATGCCTTAAGTGGTATTAGGAAAAGATATATGATCAGACTAGAAAGATGGCTCAGCAGTTACAAGAGGTAGAATGCTTGCTGCTCTTGGATAGGACTGGAGTCATCTCCCGGCACTGCAGAAGAGGCTCACAACTCCCTATAATCTGATTCCTCTTTACAACATGCACACACATTCAGGCACACACTCTGTTTCTGTTATTTTCTAGTGCTTCAATCAGACACCATGAACAAGGCAACTTACAAGAAAT
This sequence comes from Microtus ochrogaster, assembly GCF_000317375.1. Taxonomy (NCBI): domain Eukaryota; kingdom Metazoa; phylum Chordata; class Mammalia; order Rodentia; family Cricetidae; genus Microtus; species Microtus ochrogaster. The sequence goes on along the minus strand of NC_022028.1, from coordinate 26,371,686 downwards.
GGAGTTTATAGGAGGCTTACAGTTTCAGAGGGTTAGAGTCCATTGTTGTGGGAACTCCTTCAACCAATGTCCTTTAAACCAGCCCACTTTGTGTTTGGTCTCAGGTAGACGCAAAGTGTGTAAGGCCCTCTTGGCTCCTGGTTTTGATTCCAGTTCCCAGTGCATACAGAGGACTGCAGATTGCTACCCTTACTGTCAGTTTATCCCCAAATAAATAAACCTTTGTTAAACTCCATTCTGGGCTATTGTGGAACTTTTTGGCAAAACAAAAAATTGGCATCCAGTGTGAAACGTACCATTGCCAGAACCTGCTCAGACTTCCCGACAGCCTCCTCCTACCCCACGCAGCTGAACTACCCCTCTGCAACTAAACTACCCCTCTGGTATATAACTGAGCAGGGTTTGGTTTGGCTGACCTGCTGCAGCGACTTCTTAATTTCCCGCCAGTCTGTACCTACGTGGCTTGGTTCCACCTACTAAGGGGCTGAGTTACTGCTGCCTGCAGCTTCCCGCAGCAACTCCTCTGCTCCTTTTCTGGCCTGTGTGTCTCATTGCCACTACCCAACCTACAATCTACTTCGGAGGTCCAGCTGCTGCCAGTCTTGCTCTGATCAGGCAGAGCTCTGACCTCGGGAGCTGTTACCTTGAACCTAAAAAACAGGCTTGCATTTCCAGTTTGGACCTCTGACTGCCTGGCCCAAGCTCCAGCCAGTAAACTTGTGGCTCGTGACTACCTGCAAGGTCTGGGTTTCTTGACCTTCTGCCCAACTCAAACCTTCTCTGTATACAGGTGTGTTGCTTTTAAGTATTTAAATAAACTTGTTAGTAATTCTAAGCCTTAAGTAATTCAGACAAATACATCTACATCGCCAGGTGTGATAGTCCACACTATTAACCCTTATACTCGGGAGACAGAGGTAGGCAAATCTCTGTAAGTTTGAGGCCTGTCTGCTCTACAGAGCAAGTTTCAGAGCTGCTGGAGCAACATAGTGAGACACCCGCCATCTCAAAAACAACAGCAATAATAAGCAAGTAAATAAATAAACAAGAAAAATACACACACGGAGCTTCAATTACTGTTTCATGGGGCTATCAAATAGGATTATCAAATATACTACTGAGTGTAAAATTACCAAGATGTGGCAATTCAAAAGCTTATCAAGATATTTTGTATTAAGTTCAATTTGAGAAATGCAGTGTGGATTTCCCTTACCTGGAGCCCCATATTACTATAACATGAGCCCTTATAGAGTCATGTTTATTGAAAGAAATGCTTCAAATGCGCACTCCACTGCCAGAATTCTAGCATTCCTTCGTTAGCCCCACTCTCTCATCAGGGTGCAGTAAATGAAAGTGCTTCCCTTTCTCATCACCTAGGACATGGTTTTCTACTGCAAGTCATCGTTGTTCTCTCTTTGTACGAGCAATAGAGTTGTAAGTTTTATGGAGGGACAGAATGAGCACTATCATGCTCTGTGGACAAGAGAGTCACAGGAAAGGAACGATGAAGAGCAAAGTCCTGGTGACACACACTTCTGTAATCCTTAATTTTGAGAAGAGTGATAGTTGTTTTGTCTCATCAACAAACAGAGTATTTGGATTGTCAAACTTCCCCTCTCTAGTAGTGACACTATGAGCTATCACAAAGAACATGGCAACGCAACTTCTTAATAAACACACAGCGTATTTACCTGCTTCTTTTTATTATCTTCCTGAAAGTGCTAGACTCAAGTACAACAGGTCTACAAGAAAGTGCCCAGAGCTAGTGAGATGTCTGTGTTGAAATAACAAAATGCACTTTCCTAAGAAAGACTTCAAATCAACTCTAATTAGCATGTAACACTTGGCTATGAAGAGTCTATGAGGAAGATCTGAAATCTATAGGTAATAATTACAAGTATTATATTGCACACATATATTACATGTAGAGACCATTCCTTTCATGTGATGTATTTGTAAAAGTTACCTAGAAAACACCAAGAGTAAAGTTGAAAGGTAGTTCTAAGGTAAGAAGACAAATGTAAGAAAGTGTTTTATATATCATTGCCTTTGTAAATTTGTTCTCTGTGTGGACCTATTTTTAAGGAAATGAACTATAATATTTGTGTTTGTATAAAGGAATTATATAGTATTTCTTAGCAAAGATAATTAAACATATTTAAAAGTGGGGACTGGAGAGATGGCTCAGTGGGTAAGAACATGGTCAGGCTTTTGAAAAAAAGATCCAACCTTGGTTCCCAGCTCCCACATCAGGTAGATGGCAATTGTTGTAACTCCAACTTAAAGGGATCTGATGCCCTCTTCTGGCTTCTGCAGACATTGCACTCATACACAAGCATCTCTGTCTTGTGTACGAGTGCACAACAGAGTACAGACACACACATAATTTACACTTTTTAAATATTTAAAAGATAAGTTAAAATCCCTTTGGACCGTGGCTTCCAAGAGAAACGAAGATTCTAGATTTGTGGCTGGAACATCCAGCTCTTCTCCCAGATAAGTTTTTAATAAAATTTTAAGTAATTGGAACAAAGTAGATCTTTAAGTTAAGGCTCCGCAAGTTAATGCTTATCTCACAACCTGAAGCCAATATTTTTGTAATTCTGCAATTCATTATAGCATTAATTTTGTTTACTTAAATTCAGAAAATAATTAGAAACAGCTTCAATGGGACTAACGAAAGAGCACTCTGGAAGTAGAATGCAGTCATTTATATTTTGGGTCTAAATTTAACAGAAGTTTGTGATACAGATAAAAGACATGAGACCGTGGAAGACTTGCTCATGTTGGGACAAATGCTCAGCAGGTATCCGAAGGGAGCTGGGATGATGAGCTTAAGTCATTTTCCACTTGCCATCTAAAGTCTGAGTTTGACTTGTGGATAAGAATTGCCTGGGAAAACATGCACAGATTGTACTGAGAGAAAAGAATTCCTAGGACCAGTTTTCTACCAAGAACAGCTTCAGTATATTATATTTATATTTTAGTCGGAGTCCATAATAGATGAAAAGCAGGCCTTTCAGAGAATAAATGACATCACAGCTCCCCTGCTGTAGGGCTTACTCAAGACATTCCAATAGAGACATAATCCCTTTTGTCCCTCTGAAATTAAAATGAATCATACGTAAAAATAGAGCTGGCTGAGAAGGTCTATGTAGCCATTATGATGATTATGCTTTGTAGAACTGTATGCTGGGCTCTGCAATACGTAAATTGTGCTAAATAAAGAATAGCATTGGTCCTCCTGATAATTACATTCTGCAAAATGCCTACTTGCTAGGGAGTAGCTGGAGTGAGAGGAGATTTAGATTCGTATTAAAAATTCTTGAATAGAGTGCAAAGTTTAAAATGGTACCGTCGATTAGAACTCCATTCATAAGGGATATTAGAAAAATAAAAAGCACAAGTAAGTGAGGCAGATGTTGGCAATTGGAGTCAGCCACAAGGCTGCTCGACCTTAACCAAAAATCAAAAGGCAGATGGCAGAAGCCTCGACAAAACAGAAATAATTCTCCAAGATCTGGAGCGTTTCTATGCAAATCGGTTGCCATTCTTCTGACAAAGGACAAGTTCCCTCAACACTTCACATGCATTTTAAAATATTTAGAGTAGATTTTCATTTTTATCACGGGTTGTTAACTCAGAAATATGTAAGGTCACAGGAAAATCTGCTAGGAACGTCAGAAGATTTCCAGCCTATGAATGATCCAAACTGAAACTTCTTGACTCCTGTTTATTCACCTTTAACAGAAACCCATCAGGTTAGACAAACACACCCCAGCAGTTTCCCATTCTTCAGTGCTATCTCCACCCTCCTCCCATTCCTAAGAAACAGCAAGGGTTAAAGAATGCACAACCACCTAGCCGCCGGTGGCAGTCCACAGCACACTGTAAGAGGAAGGGGACTTCACAAACTGAATTCCGGATCTTCCTTTCAAAGACAGTTCTTGTCAGCTCTTCCCATCTTTTCCAAATGAACTTTTCATTGTTAGACTCTCCTTCCTTGCTGTTAGGGACTTTGTTTTTCCCACTTGGGAATTCTAGAGTTAGTTCGAACCGCCTTAGCCCAGCCACTGTCACCCTGAACAAAGGCAAACTCTGTATTTGATGTAGAGTTGAGATTAGAAATGTCAGGTGCAGGACAAAGAGAAGTTTGCAGGTAGTATTAGTTAAAGCATAATTCACTATGCATAATATATATATACGTCTATAATACCTCTATATTATGCATGCATGATATAGATGCATATATATTATGCTGTCTTTATGTTTGTTATGATTGTTATGCTATTACCATATAATACATAATTATTATAAATGAAAAATATGATACAATGTATAATTACATAATGCATATTATTCAATATAAGGTCATAACATAGATATATTCTATGTATAGTAACATATTTATTAATCATTAGTTATTTGTTCATCCTTCACTAATTTAAACTATCAAAATAATACATGTCTCCTGGGTAAGTTGTTACTTTGTGTCTTTCAGTCAATTTTATTATGTTGTTTACTTAGTAATTTTAGTATATTTTCTCATTAGTACTCATTCACTAGTGCTTTTATTAGTTTTTCTTTTGATATTCATAGCATCAATACCAATGACTCTCTACACTTTTCTGACATTGGTAATTTAAGTCTTCCAAATTTCACTGGTTAGTTTTGTGGTTATGATACCAAGTGTCTCCCCCAAATACTCATGTGATCAAGTCTTAATATCAAGGGGGAGATTGTTGAAATTTGAGGAGGTAGACCTAGGTTTCTAGACATACAGTTATGGGAGCATGTTCTCAGGAGTCTCCCTGCTTCCTTCTCTCTACCTTGTTTCTACCATTTCCATATCATGTGGTTAGTCTTTGCCACATACTCAAGATGTCCTGGCCCATCCCACATCTGGAATCAGTGGGGTAAACAATGAACTAAAACATCTGAAAACATGTGCTGAAATAAAGTTTCTCCTCTCCGTCACTTATATTAGCTATTCAGTTCCAGCAATGAGAAAAGTAACTAAGCTAGTTACTGTACCTCATAATTTATCAGTTTTCAGTTTTAAGAATCTTTACCAAAAGCTCTGTGTGTTAATCTTTGCTGATTTTATTTATTTCTATTCCATTGATTTATGTTCCGATTTTGACTCTTTCTTCTGTGCTTCCTCCAGAAGTTCTGTTTGCTGGGGATAATTGGATATAAGTCTTCACTCATAGGAGGGATTATATGTTTGGTAAACCTGGCCAAAACCCCATGAGAAAGATATAATAGACCATAGTAGGGAGTACATATTGTTTGTTAAATGGAACATTTGTTCCCAAACTGCCTTCTAAATATTTATGTTTGTACCCATAAACTTTGTGTTGATTTCACCTTTGGGAAGACATAGGAGTTACTTCTGCAGTGAGTAAGGGGTAATACAGAGACTCATGGTGGTCAAAGTGCCAAATGTAAATAATTCAGAGTGCTCAGCTATCGATAGGGCCCTTTGATCCCCCTGTCCACTGCCGAGGCTCAGGGAACTTTGAGGAAGAAGTGGTGAAAAGAATGTAAAGCAAACAGATGGAGTGGGAGCATGACATGCTGACTTCTGCATATGGAATTGCTATTAAACACATTGTATCCATTTATGCAATTCTCAACAATAAAATATGCAAAAATTGTGGCTTCTGTGGAATATGCAAAAGTTATAACATTTGAAATGGTTATAAATCTTAAGTGTTCCATTCTATTTTGCCTTTTGCATTGTTTCTCTGTTTGGCATTCAATCTTTTTTCAAACTTATTGGTCTATAGTGCTGTGGGATAATCCTTTATACACTGTATAGACTTATCACTCAAATTGGTTTAATAAATTGCCGACTAGCTAGCAGCCAGGCAGGAAGTATAGATGGGGATCCCAAACTAAGAGAATGAGGAAAGGGGAATCCAGAAGAGTCGCTGTCACACTCAGAGAAAGCAAGATGATCCTGAGGTACTCAGAAAAGTACCAAGTCACATGGCTAAGCATAGGTAAGAATTGGGGGTCAACTTAAATGTAAGAGTTAGTCGGTAACAAGCCTGAGCTACCCAGTGAGTATTTATAATCAATATAAGCCTCTGTGTGGTAATTTGGAAGCAGTTAATGGGACACAGAGTGGGTGTCGGGGTGAGAAATGTCTGACTACATTATAGTCATTATTAAACTTGTTAAAAGCATTTTTCTTGGCTATGCTTTTGATGCCCAGTATTTTCTTTTTTGGATGTCTTCATATCTATCTTTCCCTTTATCTGACCTACCTCATCTTATATTTTAAACCTTTACTCATCTTTTCCATTTTCAACTCTCAGTTATCTTTGTATTCCCGTAAGATCTGGATTACATTTAATATTCTTTCAGTGCTTGCTTTTTCTCTGCACAGACAAGTTTCTTCTTGTCCTTCTAGCATGTTTATAAATTTTATATCTACACTGAATGTGGTGCTTTCAGTACTATAAACTTTGGTCAATAAGTGTATTGTTTTAGGGGAACAGAAACTAATAGAATGTGATTATTATAAAAGAAAACTTATTGGGTTGGTTGATATGACAAAAGGATGAGTAGGCCAACAATGACCATTTTCACCTGAAGAGGCAAAGAACCAGGCAACTTCTTAGTTTAAGAATATCTTAGTTGGGGTTACTATTACTCTTATAAAACACCACGACTGAAAGCAATCTGGGGTAGAAAGGGTTTATTTGATTTATACTTCCACATCACTGTTCATCACTAAAAGAAATTAGGACAGGAACTCAAACAGGGCAAGGATCTGGAGGAAGGACTGATACAAAAGCAATGGAGGGGTTCTCCTTTTTAACTTGCTCCTCGTGGCTGTCGCATCTTGCTTTTTTATAGAACCCAGCACCACCAGCCCAGGGATGACACCCCCCCCCACAGTGGATTGGCCTGTCTCATATCAGTCAATCTCAAAATAAGAATCTTAATGGGGACATATACTCAATTATGACTCCTTCCTCTCAGATGACTCTGTCTTACCTCAAGTTGATATAAAAATAGCCAGGGCAAAGAATCTGGAGGCCTCGGCCATGCCAATCCAGAGATAGAATCCTGGGAACTCCCTGGAGAGTCACCAGGGTTGGTCTCATATTACAATTCAAAAGAAGCTGCTGTGAGGAATGCAGAAGTAATACATATTAACTTAGGAAGAAGTAGGGCTTTCCCTGCCGTACCTGCTGGCTTCCTCCATGTTCTCCACCTGAGACATATCCCTTCCAACTTGTTGAATTGTGCTACCCATTCTCAGAATGGACCTTCATCCTCACCCCATCCAACAAGTCAACATGCTCTAACAATGCCTCAGTCACCGTTTCCCAAATCCTAGCAATGTCTTACCCCAGTTAAAATGGCAGAGAAGACTGACTTGCAAGAGGTTTACAGTCTCAGGTTTTGATATTAATTTGTGTAGGAAATCAGTTATGTTTCAGGTTTTCAGGAGCTTGAAGTAGCAGAGACTTCTAGTTTCTCTGGTGCTCTTGTTCTCATGTCTTCAGACTTCCCTAAGAGCACCTTTTTTGATAGATATCACATCTTGCAGTTCTTTGAACGTAACATCAAGAAGCTTAAGGAGGTGAAGATATCTATAATCAATAATTCAATTTTGAGCAATGACTATTTTCCTAGTCTTCATTGCTTTAGGTGAGACAGAAAAGCTAGAAGAAGCTGGAATCTGGGATTCTGGAATTTATGAAGTAAAAGTACATCATGGTACAGTCTGTCAAGAAGGTGTTCATTAAATAGAAATCTCTGGAAGTATATGCCTTTCATGAAGGGTATTTTCACTTCCCATGAAAAGATTATGAAGGAATTTTGCTTCTGTCTGTCCAAATGGGAAAGCTTGTGAAGTTGTGTGCCCTCTCTCTTAAACAAGAAATCTTGAAGGTTCTATTGCTGCCACAGTTTTGAGTGTAGTCTCTGGAATTATTTTTTTTTTTTTCAGATGAGCAGGTCGTTTTTTATGCTTTTTGAGATCTGGATTCCCTTAACTTTTACTGAATTTTGGAGAGGCAGTTAACCTAAGTGCTCTGATGGATTCAAGAAATGTCACTGAAGCCAGGCATGTTGACTTGCTTCATATATTTAATCCTAGCACGTTGAAGGCAAAGAGAAGTGGATCGCCGCGAATTCGAGGCCAGTCAGGTCTACATTGGAACTCCAGGACAGTCAAGACTACAGAGTAATACTCCGCCTTGAAACAAAAACAAAATAAGAAAGGAAGGAAGGAAGGAGGGAAAGAGAGAGGGAAGGACAGAAGGAAAGAAGGAAGAATCAAGGAAAGAAAGAAAAAAGAAAAGCAAAAAAGGAATGTCACTGACTTTTATCTTTTATTATTGCCTTACTTTCTTTCCTCCATCATTTTTCTTGCTGCATAAGTAATAACTTCTAAGCTTTTTACAAAGCAGGAATTGATGGAGCTAGAGAAGCAGCTCAGCACAGTCATTTGCTGCTCTTCGAGAGGACGGGGAACCTGGTTTTCGTTCCGAGCAATCATATCACTGTTTTTAGCTCCAGTCCTGGAAGAATCTGATAACCTCTTTTGGCCTCCTTGCCTCCCGAGCATGTGTCTGGTGCAGAGATATACATACAGGCAAATCACCCGGACATACCGTGATGGTTTGAATGAGAATGAACATCATGAGCTCATATTTTTTTTAATTCATTTATTCATTAAGGATTTCTGCCTCCTCCCCGCCACCGCCTCCCATTTCCTTCCCCCTCCCCCAATCAAGTCCCCCTCCCTCATCAGTTCGAAGAGCAATCAAGGTTCCCTGACCTGTGGGAAGTCCAAGGACGGCCCACCTCCATCCAGGTGCTCTCTCAAATTGGTGGAGCTATTCAGAAGGGATTAGGAGGTGTGGGTTCGTTGGTGGTACGTCCCTGATGGTGATGCCTCTGCCTACTGCTTGTGGATGAGATAGATGTAAGCCACTGGGAAAGCTTCATGTCTGCCTGCCTGTCCCATGTTCTCTACCATGACAGTATGGGCTCTAACCTTCTCGAGCTGTGAGCCCCCAAATTAAATGCTTTGTTTTATTAGCTGACTTGGTCATGGGGTTTTGTCATGGCAATAGAAGAATAACTAAGATACACACACATTGAAGGGTTTTAAATTTAAAACATAAGCTAAGAGTTTGCAATGCTGACTGACCCCTTTTTCTACATGTACCATACTACAGCTCTTCTCTTTGAATGTGAAGACACAGAGAAAGAATCTTTACACCTCCAGAAAGGAAATAGAGTTTACTTTTCATGGTTATTGTATCTTTTGTGGTCAGGTGAACTCCAGTACCACTTTAGCCCTTTTATGAAATCTCATTCCAAAGTAAAATCCAATTGGAAAGAAAATAACAACTGAAAACGAAGTGACTGGATGTGGCCTTTGCCATCAGAGAGTGGAATGCCCTGTTTTCATGAGGAAAGACGTGGAGGGTAAGAGACGGAACAAGGTTCACTAAGTCTGGCATGTCTAGGCTAAACTTAGGAGATGAGCCAAACTTCTGTTAATGTCTGCCTATTCTGGGTAATGTGAATACTGCTCCAAAGACAATGGATCAAGTGATATCACACAACTAATGGTAATATTCAGAGTTCTTAGGTTTTTGTAGGTCCTGGGGGATGGCCTGCTCTTAATCGAACATTATACCTTCTTTGAAACAGAGTGGTGAAATATATTAGTAGACATTTGGGCTCCACGGGAGTGTCACCACGAAACTATGTAGGTCACATTTTGATCCAAATGTTAATTGCCAGTGTTCTTTAATGTGCATTTCGGGGCTCAGGTAATAACAGTGAGGGAAACTCATTATCTGCGGGCAAGAAGGCTACTGCATAGCATTGTGACATGCCATCTGATGCTCAAACGGGTTTCCCTGAATCCAAGGAGCTTTGCCTGGGGATAAAACCAACCTTTTCCCCAGCAAGTGCAGGAGGAAGGCTTCAGCGGCCCATAAAAGTGCCCTTAGGCAGCGGGGTCCCTGTCACCTGCAGACTGAGAAAAATACTTTTTATTTTTATTTCTTTAAGGACTTAAACCTTTCACTCTCACTTTGCCCAGCAAGGAAAACTGACGAGCATTATTCTCATGTCTCAGACTTTCAAGGGACTTTCTGTGTGACAGATTTTCTTGTTCCCAGCTTAGTGTGGAGAATGTTACCCATCGGAAGTCGACAGCGGAGTCACCTGAAATCCCTTCTCAAGGTTTCGCCACAGTTCCGAGCCTACCAACAAAGTCCCAGCAAAGGAAAGCGTTCCAGCAGTAATATTCTACTCTCTACTGAGCCACTTGGACTTCAGTGAAACAAATTAGCAATTTTCAAAGTGGAAGAAAATGAGTAAAAATGGCTAAACATGAAATCATTTAAAATCATTTTGCAGGCGCACCACTAGCTGGGCGGAAGATTCTAATACTGCGGGACTGCCAGTTCTCGGGCAACAGATAACGTATTTGAATAGCCGCCTGTGAAAAGCAAACACGGCCTTGAATAAAAGTATTTTAATGGACTATTGTGGAGCTTAAAGTCTTAAATTGTTTTTGTACATATTCAATTGAACTAATTTTCTTGAGCACACCCTATTACACTGAAGTTCTCCTGGAAGCTGACTCAGAGGCATTCGAGTACAGGAAGCTTTTTCAAGAGGTTATTTCAAAAAAGAAAAAAAAATCAGTAGAAAATTGGAGAAGCGGGCGCCAATAGCGCACAGGAAGCCAGTACTCACCTGGAGGTTTAGAGGCATGCTACCCAAGAGCAACGTATGTGGCTCTGTGGCTCCTTCTAATCAGAGGGCTACTTTTTTCTTTCATTATTTTTCTCACTTGCATATAGGTTTAACTGATCGTTTTTTTTTTTCTGTTTTCAGAGTAGCAAGCCTTTTTATTAAAAATGTTTCCATACACTATATTTTGATCATATTTTGCTTTCCCCAACCCCTACAATCCCACAACCTCTCTCTCTCAAAAAAAAAAAAAAAAAAAACCCAAGAAACAAAGCATAAACAGAGAAAAGTAAGAAACAACAGCAAAAAAAATAAAAATAAAAAATAAAAACAATCAGGCAAAATTCCAGCAAAAAAAAAATGCCAAAATAAAACAAAACAAAACAAGAAGTCCACGAAGAACACGGTTGAGCTTGGTTTATATTGGCCAAATATTCTTAGGCATTCGGCTTTTCCTAGAGTCTAGCTGATATACCCCGTGACACTCCACTGGAGAAAACTGGTTTTTATTTTGCCAACAGGTAGTGTTGCAGCTAGCTTCTGCTTAGAGGTGAGACCTGCTGTCCACGTTTTCCTCCCTGTGCGGGGACAGCCATCCGTCTTGAACCTATGCAGGTCTTGTACCTGTCACTACAGTCTGGGCAAGTTCACACATTCATCAGTTCTTTTGTGTTTGGAAGACCCTGCTCCCCTTGAACCCTCCATCAGCTCTGACTCTTATAGTCCTCCCTACCCCTCTTCTGTGCAGTTCCCCGAGCTTTGAGGGAAGGGGATTGATGAAGACATCCCATTTAGGACTGGGTGCTCCAAAGTCTCTCATTCTCTGGATCTTGTCCATTTGTCGATTCTTGTGTCAGTTCTCACCTATTGCAAGAAGAAGTCTATCTGATGTGTGTTGAGCAAGCAACTCTTCTATGGATACAAGCCTGTCACTGTTGTAGGTTACAAGGTTTGTACCCGAGCGATAGTGACCACCATTCTCATCCTGTATGGTGTAGAGTACCCTCAAGGACCATGAATGGTCATCATCAGGATGTAGCCGACGGTGAGACTCCAGTTTTGACTGCTACCTGTTCAATGATATAAGTGCTGTCTTCAGCAATGGGACCTTACTAGCATGTTTTTGAGAGTAAGCAATAGCCTTGACAATACCCTGGGATATTTGGGGATTTCAATGGGATCCTTTTGACCAACTTTCTCAACAGTAAGAAAATCATTACTAGCACTTGAAGTTTTGCTCTTTATGTAATTCGCTTTCATATTTTTACATGTATTTTGGAAGCTTCTACAGTAAGAAGTTTCCATATAGTTTTCAAATAGCCTTTAATGCTATTTGTCCTTTTCTATATCCCTTCCCTTACTCTTCTCTCCCAACTCCTTCCCTTTTCATTTCATTTATTACAATTTCCCCTTTTATCTCTCCTTGACACTATATTCCAATTCTCCTTCCTTGGGAGATAGTATCTTCTCCTGTAATTCCTTACTAGGTACCTAACCTCTGTGGTTATTCAGATTGTATCAAAGATATCAAAAGTTTAAATCTACCATCCACATATGAAAAAAAAACATACAATATGTGTTTAGGAGAGGTCTGGATCACCTCATTCAGAATTATTTTTATTCTGAATCCACTCACTTGGGTTAAAACTACACAAATCCACATTGTTTTTTTACTAACTGAGTAATATTCTTAGTAACTGGTGTTATAATAAATGTACCACAATTTCTTTATTCATTCAGCAGTTGATGGGTATTGATCTTGTCTTGTGTAGTTTGCCTTTTGAAAATGGGTCCAGGGATCTGAGTAATCAATAGGAAGCACCTTGGTCAGGTGCTTGGCTTCCTAGGTCAGTGGCTCTCCCGATGTGGTTCTCCTAGACTGTAAGGCTGCATCACCAGGAAACTTCAAAGCAGTGGCTATTGCCTCATTGCCCCTCTCTTTGGAAATTTTGCCCCACAGCTTTGTATTGTTCTGTGCTGATTGTTTAGTGGTTGTTATACAAATTGGTGCTACAGCTATTATTTGGGGATATGATTTTGCCTTTTTGCCATGTGAAGATGTTAAAAAGCAGATCTCCTCTTTAAGTTCATTGTTTACAGGTGTGGTGACATATGCTTTTAATCCCAGAATTTTAGAGACAGGGACAGGTGGATTTCTCTGAGTTTGAGCCCAATCTGATCTACATAGATAGTCACAAACCACTCAAAGTTACATAGTGAAACCATGTCTTTCAAATAAATATATCAATAAGCAAATAAGTAAGTAAATAAATAACCAAACAAACAATAACTAGAAGCCTTTGAATTATTTCCTAGGTGAAGAAATAGTTGAGATCAATTTACTTTAGCTATAAAAACTCTAAAATATATTTGCATGTTTGGAAAAACATTTACAAAATCATTATCGCTTTACTCTTTTTGAGCCATCAGAAACAAATACCATGCATTAGGCAGTATCTAAGGAGCAGAAAGTTTTCTAATGTTCCAGATCTGTAAAGGAAAAGGACCTCTTCCCTCAGTCCCTCAGGCTGCTAATTCCACTTAGCGGTAAGACTCTCCTGTGAACCGATCCACCTCCCAACAGCCATATATCTTAACACTGTAGCAAGGGTTGTACTTTAACACAGACTTTGGAAGGAACCTTGTTATTCAAAGTATAGCCATTTTGTCATGCTGTTTTGGCATAAAAATGCTAAAGTTTTTTTCACACAGAAAAATCAGTATTTCACTTTCTTTCAAAGCACGCAATATCTATGGAGAAATCTAAAGCCATCATGGATCAGCAAATCTGTTCTGAAATTGAACGAGGTTGTTGATCGCTATCCCAAGACTTCTGTCTTATTGTTTATGTGTAGAGGTGTTTTGCCTGCATAAATTTTCCATGGCACATGTGTGCCTGGTGCTTCTGCGGGCCAAAGAAGGAACAGATACCCTGGAACTGGAGTTATAGATGGTTGTGAACTTCCACACGGGTGCTGGGAACTGAACATGCAACCTCCGCAAGAGCAGCCACTGCTCTTACATGTCAAGCCATCCCTTTAGATCCTATCTTGAGATTTTTATATGGCATCTTAGAGCTTTTGGTCCTGGAATTCATGACTTTTAACAGTATCAAACACTCTAGTTTTCATTTTTTTTTCATCTTTATTTGATAAGATTCCCTTTTAGCTGGGTATTAATATGCCTAGGTTATGTTCTAAGTTCATGTGTGATGTTACGTTAATTCATTTTGAGTTTTGTTCTCGTGTCTGAAGATATTCTTCCCTTATATTCCAATCTTGGTTTTGGTTTTTTTCTTTCAGTTATTATTGTCTTGGTTCAGATGAATTTTTACTGTTCTCATCTATATTTCTTTTTTTTGTAGTATACTAATTTAATTTTATTGCAATGTTATAATATAGCCTAGCGTTTCAGTATATTTTCATAAAGTAAATTGTCATCAAGTTCAATACTGATACTCCATGTAAGTATAGGGAAGTTATTTAAAATATGAAATCACGTTGTGTTAGGAATACATTTCTGGATATATCCCTTGTGGTTATGAGAGCATAAAAAACATACATCTTTGAGTATATTTTTCTATTTATGTTTTAGTCTTTTGACCTTCACATGGTATGACTTGTTCTTACTTTTCCAGACTCCTTTTATAAATTCTCTTTTGTACTCCAATCATTTTGGTTTGATTACAGCTTCATTCTTTCTTGCCATGAGAATACTGTGCACACTGATTCTTTCCTCTTTAATGTTCTCATATGTCTCTGCTTCCTCCCCCCCGCCACCAAATTAAAGCCTACTAATATTGTAGACCTGAGTTAACATAACATTCCTTCACTAAACTTTCCTGAACCAGCATTCCGCCATAGATTTGATTGGGCTTCTTTCTAATATACACAATGGGACCATGTTCTTTATCTTGATAAAACTACTCCTAGGTTGAAATTACATACTTTCTATTGAAATTGTTTTGTTAATGGTTATTTACCTGTTAAATAGAAGAAAAGATTCTAGAGATCTATGTTTGTTTTTGTGTAACATTGTATGAACCATTTTAGCATAATGAATACTGGAGAGTTGATAATAAATAATGTCATCTATATTTCTTAGCAACCATTTAATGGATGGCACATCTCCATGAATAGTCTGATTTTCGTGAACATATTATTAATCTTTTTTTCAAGGATATTTTCTTGACCTTCTCTTATGTTTTTATATTTGTCTCTACTTAGCCCTTCTTTATTGATTTTTATTGAGCTCTACATTTTACTCTGCTCCCCTCCCTGTCTCTCCCCTCCCCATCAACCCCCCCTTCAAGGTCCCCATGCTCCCAATTTGCTCAGGAGATCTTGTCTTTTTCTAGGTCCCATGTCTCTCTTTGTGTCCTCATTGTTGTCTAAGTTCTCTGGGATTATGATTTGTGGGCTAGTTTTCTTTGCTTCATGTTTAAAAACCACCCATGAGTGAGGAGTACATGTGAAAATTGTCTTTCTGTGTCTGGGTTACCTCACTCAAAATAATGTTTTCTAGCTCCATCCATTTTCCTCCAGCATTCAAGATGTCGTTATTTTTTTCTGCTGTGTAGTACTCCATTGTGTACATATGCCACATTTTCCTTATCCATTCTTCAGTCAAGGGGCATTTAGGTTGTTTCCAGGTTCTGGCTATGACAAACAAAGTTGCTATTAACATAGTTGAGCACATGTCCTTGTAGTACAATTGAGCATCCTTTGGATATATACCCAAAAGTGGTATTACTGGGTCTTGAGAAAGGTTGTTTCCTAATTTTCTGAGAAATGGCCTCACTGACATTCAAAGGGGTTGTACCAACTTGCATTCCCACCAGCAATGCAAAAGTGTTCCCTTTACCCCACAACCTCTCCAGAATAAGTTGTCATCAGTGTTTTTGATCTTGGCCATTCTTACAGGTGTAAGATGGAATCTCAAAGATATTTTAATTTGCATTTCTCTGATGACTAAGGATGTTGAAAATTTCCTTCAGCCAATATATGTAAAGAACTAAAAACTAAAATGGTCATCAAGAGAACAAATAATCCAATAAAAAAGATGGAGTACAGACCAAAACCGAGAACTCTCAACAGAGGAATCTAAAATAGCTGAAAGATACTTAATCTTTTTTTTAAAAAGTGACTTTTTGCTGTTGTTTTTATTTTCTGTATAAAGCAAAATTTTCATATCTCAATTATAAAAAAGTATGAGTCCTTCATAAACTATTTGGAAGCCTCAATTAAGTAGGTGGGATTTTTATAAAGAGGGTGTTTTTATAGGTCAAGTAAAGCCTAAAGACCCAACATTTTAGATGCATTTGTTAAAAGGTCTACATCTTTTTTGCCCCATTCTCATTGAAATCCTATGGCAGTGTCACCTTCATGCTGCCTTATTTCTGTTTTTATGGCTTATGCACAGATTCATTTATATATATAAAATTTATTTATATATATAAAAATTTGTAGTCCTGAAAAATTCTTCAATACAAGATGTGGTCTGAAGTACACTTGAGAGGAATCATGCCCCCCACCCCGATTCAGGACCTTCCTCACACCCATCAGCATTTCAATTTCACCTTGGCTCCCTCTGCTGCACACAACGCTGGTCCGCATTGGTAGGAGTGGATTACTTATGGCTAGGTTTGACACCTGACAATAGTTTTCTCCACGTGTCTTTGCCCTAGAATCCCTGATTTCTTACAGAGACAAACAAACACAGCCCAATGCAGCGTCTCCTCTCAGAGTAATGCAACAAGCCCACTCCACATCCGTCCTCACTGAATACACAGGAAACAAGGAGTATCTAGGTGTGTATGAGAGAAGAATCTCTAAGCAATCTGTATTGCTATGTACTGATGCGGAAGGTAAATTGCTCCCTCCTGGCAGGACAGCAGTCAACATTTTCTGCTTCTTCTGCAGAGCCTAACTGATCTGGATTTTTTTAGAGGAGAGGTATCTGCCTCAGGGTACACAACTCTCCCAGGTCTGTGTCCCCTTTAGGGAAGGTGGCCCACTAGAAAAGACTTTGGAGACACGCTGGATACAACTGTCACTCTCACTGATATAGAGAGTCGCAATGATGGTACACACTGGGCCCAGAAGATTGGACGCTCAGCCAAGCCTCAGCAGAAGCACAAAATCCAGAGTCGTTACAGTACTCAGTTGAGAGTATTCTGATCCACCCACTGAGTTTCCTACCCATTTAAAGCTGTGGCTAACAGCCTGACCAGCTTCTTCTCAAATAAAAGGGGCCCTAATGCAATGTGTGCCTTAGCCAAAACATGGCCGGATCTGAGGGAAAACAGTCGTGTCCAAAAAGATGAAGAAACTAAGATTTTACTGTGAGGTAAAAAGAATTTCTTAATATTTCAAAAAACTGGAGGAGTGACAGCCAGTCAGCCAGCATGGAAATTGGACATTGGCTCTAGGCAGAGCTGAGATAGAGCTAAGTCTGATGATCGTCAAGAAATTTTGCAAAAATCTATACAAAATTTATCCAGACCTGTTTACTGTCATGTGATCATAGTTTATATAAATATAAATATAGCCATGTTCTTTGCTGTAAAATGACATTAAATATACTATATAAATGATAGAGTTTGTATATATATATATAACTAAAACATGTTACATATATAATGTGTTTGTTTATGTCTATCTATTTATCAACTATTCCTAGTAAATACACACACACACACACACACACACACACACAGAGCAATTGTCCTGAGGTTAATTTAAGGGCTGTTCACGCTTTCCAAGCATGTTCTGTGAATTTCTCTCAGCATAATAATGAATGCTACAGTTCAGAAAACACAATTTAACCAAGAACTAAGGTATAAGCTCCTGGGAGCCTCTAAAGCTCAAACACTTAAGGAAGAAAAGGAAGCAAACTTCCCTTCATTCATTTACTCATTTAAATGTTATTGAATCCCTTTTAACACCAGGCACTGAAAGTAGAAACACACACACACACCACCACCACCACCACCAAACAAACAAACAACAACAAAAGCCCCACATACCATAGTAATGAAATGCGCTCCCTGGTCATTCTGAGACACCGACAGAGAGAGTTGATTAATGCTGTTATTTGATGCCAATGGATAGCAACACATGTAAGCACAGGGACGGAGTTCTGAGTACTGACCTAGGAAAAGCAGCATGCCGGAGACAAGTGCACAGTGCATAATGATGTGTCCTGGAGACGACCTTTGGATTTGGCATATAGGATGAATAAAACATGGCATGACTGTGAGGCGGATAAGAGCTTGTTTCAAGTTTCAACTGAATTTCCAGCATTTGGAAAGTGAGTAGAACAGGTGAATAATAAAAAAGCATGCAAGGTCCACTGTATCTAAGGATTAAGGAACTCCAGCAAGTAGAGAATGGGGGCCCAAGCAGCAGAGCCTCTGAGGACGCATGGACCACAGGGCACTGAAGTTTGTCCTGGCTATAGCAGCTGGAGACGTTGCCAGTATTGTTTCACTAACCACCCACACCAGAAATGGTCAGGGACTTCAAGACCTCCCAGGTATACAAAGATTCCACCAAATCTGAAGAAGCAATAGTCGGTCTCTTTGAGTCAAAAGAGAAATTGTTATGACTCCTAATACTGTTGGTTTTCCAAAGCAAAGATACCTCAAGAACAGAGCTTCAAACAGCCAGGGTGACAACCATCAGCTCTTACAGGATGCTGAAAGTATGGGCCGATTCAAAACATACATATATACACTATGTGGTTTTGCCAAATGTGTTTAGCTTTAGTTTCTGTCCCATGTTTTCCTCTCCAGGGTTGGATAGAACATTATTTTGCTTGGCTTCTTAGATTATCAATCATATCTCCATTAAATAAATTTATCGATTATTAATAGTACCATTGTAAATTATTCAACATGAAATGGTAGTCGTTTGCTTTCTAAAGTGTCCCGGAAGCCACTATAATGAACATCCTAGAAATGATCTTCAACAAACACATCCGTGGGTGTGAGCTGTCAGGAGAGTATTTCTGTGTGAACTTGAATCTGGGCCAATGCCTGAAGGTATCTGTCAACAATATTTGATAACAAAATAACAGAAGTGTGATTAATTTCTACTTTTCTAATGTTCGACTTAAAAGAGAATTTGATATATATATATATATATATAT
>NC_022028.1:26349189-26352689 GCF_000317375.1 Microtus ochrogaster | reverse complement strand
GAAATGATGAGAACCAAACTTGACCTTGCGGCTCTGCAGAAACACTCTAATTTTATGTATATCTTTTGTTTGTTCTTTAATATGATCAATTATAGGCATGTCCTTGATAAATAACTTCCTGAATTTAAACCCTGTCAACAACATGTTTTCAGTTCTCAAGGACTATCTCATCTTTATAAGTCATTAAACTGAGAATGTTTAGTTTTCAACACTATATGATTTTAGACAAACATAAAAGCAACACACACACACTTCCTCATTCAGCTACACCATTCACAACCACAAACTTTCTAATGTGATTTTAAGCCATTTGGTTCTCACTCAAGAGAAACAGCCAATTATCTTTTAGAAACATTTTATTTTTGATTATGTATACCTGAGTGTGTGTGTTAATAGAGCCCACGTGCAAAGGTACCTGAACAGGCTCGAAAACAGTGTAGAATCCCTTGTAGCTAGAGTTACATGCAGCTGTGAGCCTTCTCATGAGGGCACTAGGAACTGAACACGGGTCCTCTGCAAGAGTAGTGTATGCTCTTTACCGCTGAGCCATCTCTAGCCAGCAGCCATCTTATTTTTGCCTCTCAGATCATGTTATTTTTCTCATTTTTGTTTTACTTTAAACGCATAGTTTTTCAATACAGAACAATCTTGGAGGGTCCTAGTGGCTACTCCTTCAGAACAGATGAAAGTCTTGTCAACGAAGAGACCGGAACATCTGTACGGCAATGAACTGATACTCCTTCTGCCTCCACCTCATGGGAAAAGAGTGACCCCTGAGCACCTGTTAGCACCACTATCGTTAACAAATGCCATAACTGACTAATGAATAATGATCCAAAGACAGGCCTCATCCTCTGAGTTATAAAAATTCTTCATTCACCTGTGTTTAATGTCTTGCAGGGCAGAAACAGATCAGCAATTCAGCTGAGTACATTCCACGACGTCGCAATATTTAATTGTGTTCCCACTACATGCTAGAGATTTCTCAGGACACCGGGTAGCCCCTATATGCTTACAACAACCTTGTATGCCAGATAATGATTTTGTTCAATAATTTATTTTCAATTTTCATATTTTCAAGGTTGAATGATTATCCACTAATACAACTCAGTGACAGCAGAACAGAGATTTCATGAGTCTGGAGGATTAAAGTGTGTGTGTGTGTGTGTGTGTGTGTGTGTGTGTGTGTGTGTGTGTGTGTATTGCATACATGTGTGGCATATGGCAAACCATATCTAATAGAAATGGCAAAATTCGTAAGGCCAGCACAGCTGCTTGACAAAGATCCAGCAAAACTGAGCCAAATGAAGGCCACCTTTGATTTTCATCTCTACCTATTACATACTTAGCAGACTTTTAATAATTGTACAATTTAGAAAGATGGGATTGATGGAAAGCTTTTATGAATCCTTTATGCCCTCTCCCCTGGAGTACTTCTTCTAAGCTTTCCCAGGAAAGTCCTGGACTTCCTACCCCTCCTGCTCTTATGGAGAGATCCTTATCTACTTGAAGATCTTCTTTACACCTTAGAAGTTATGACACACATAAAGAAGCTAGAGTTCTCTTTATGAAGCTGTGAGACCGCCTTGAAACATCTGTCCCTGTACTTTCTCAGGAACAAGATACTCAAAGTAAGTAAACTCAAAAAGGTCAAGAAGATTCAGTGGGACAGATGAATTGGCCACAGATCAGATTGCAATCTTCTTCCTACTACACACTCAGGCAATTATGTGGCATAGACAGCAACAAAGTTAGACTAGTTGAAGTTACCTCTGCCCTGCACAGAGACTTACATTGATCAACAAAGTATGAAGTGGAAAGATACCAAAAGGATGAGATGTCAGGACTTCCTTTCTTAGAAAAGTTAACACATGCAGAAACACTGTGATGTCATATGAATGCCAGGATTAGACTTATAACAAATTTTATAAAGATCTAAAATATAAACATTGTATTATATCAGAATTTAAATAATAACTGTAACAGCTTTGACCTGAGGATTTTCCCTGGCCACTCTGACCATTAGGAGTTAACAATACAGTGCTTGGGTTATGTCACTATACCTGGGCTAGCTCAAAGACTTGGTTTTGGTCTAGTATCTGTGAAGCAACCAGGGCTACCAACCTGAGGATAGACTGCCATTTGCCTCTAGATTCTTAAAAAGCGGGTTATGGGATAAATGAATAACATTGATAACTCTACCTATCAATGATGTCAAAACTTGATAAAAATGATTGGAAATGGTAACTCTCTTCTATCATAGTTTATTAATGATGACTAAAAGATGAGCAAAAGGAAGTGAAACCAATGTCCCAAAACAAAAATGATCCAATCTATGTTTTGGAACAACATAAATCTCTACCTACTAAATTCTGTATAAATAAAGAAGCGCTCTGGCTGCTAGTCAGGCAGGCTGCAAGATTCTCCTGACCATCCTGGCCTGGCTCACTTCCTGCCTCACCAAGTCCTTACATCCTCTGCTGGTACCTGTGTACCACTGGGGATGGCTCCCAGCAGGGATGTGCGCATGTGTCTCTAAGGGTGTGTTTTAGCCTGTGTTCCCTTTACACACATGTGCAGACCAAAGGAGAATGTCTGGACTCTTGCTCTGTCACTCTCCACCTTATTCCCCTGAGACACGGTTTCTCACTGAATCCGAAGCAAAGCTGATGTGAACAAAGCCAGTCAACCTCCTGCCTCCGTCCTCACGTCACGACACACACATATGCAATCCCACCACTGTGGTTCTAGGCATGGCCACACCCAGATTTTAACTTGTTTCTTTGAGAATGCACACTCAAGTCTCCTTGCATGCACAGCACGTGCTATTACCCACTGAATTGTCTGTCCCAATCAGAATCAGCCATTTTTTTCAAGGGATTGGTACACAAACTGTTCTTGATAAGCTCTATGTAGTATACGGTAGCTTAGAATGTATTCGACATTGAATATGTACTTATTGAGTTTAGATGACTAAATGTAGGGCATCTAATCTTGGGTAGTGAAAGATCTCCAACAGTATATCTCAATGCCTATTTTCTATACGTGAGGCTATTAGCAGATTATCATATGGTAAAGATTAACTTGATGTACACCTCGCTGAAAGTTGGAAGTGTATGGTCACGGGTGAGACAAATACTAGAGGGTTGAACTATGCTCCTTTTTTGTGTGCTTTCATTACTCAAAATAGTCATATTTTTCGTTCATATTTTTCTTAAGCAATGGGGCAATATCTGGAGAGCTGATGAAAATGTAATCAATATCATATAGACCATGTTGCTCAATGTCCCCTGGGAGCTAAAAGATCTCTGGTAGAAGCTCCCTTGACTTTTGTTGTGTCTCTAGTTCAAAGGTTTAAACTTCCTTTAGTAGAACAAGAGCAATAGGGGAATTAGAATTTTTTACATGGGGCTGGAGAGATGGCTCAGTGGTTAAGAGCACTGCCTGCTCTTCCAAAGGTCCTGAGTTCAGTTCCCGGCAACCACATGGTGGCTCACAAC
>NC_022028.1:26346752-26349005 GCF_000317375.1 Microtus ochrogaster | reverse complement strand
TCCTTTATACTTATATGATGGATATATATATATATATATACCTTTATTCTTGCAAATGCTTTTTTCTTTTATTAAAAAAAATTTTTATGCGGTGTGTTCTGATTATTGTTTCTTCTTCCCCTGCACTTCCCGGTTCCTCTTCACTTCCCACCCTTCCAGATATACACTTTTTCTGTCTCTAATTAAAATACACACAGGAATCTAAGGAGTAGTATTAAAATAAAATACAATTTCTCCCTACTTATTGTACTAGAAAGTCTTACACACCCTTTGAGGCCAACTGTGGCACGGGTTTATAATCTCAAATGACTTAGGTGTCTGAGGCAGACAGATGACAAGCTCTAGACTTGCCGGGCAGACTGAGCACAAGGCCAATCCCAGCACTCGAAGCTCTGTCTCAAAATAAAAAGGAAGAGGGTAAGTGAAGGCACCGCTCGCTGGTACAGTGCCTGCCAAGGGAGATGTGGGAGGGTGGCTACAGCACTCTGAATATTTCGAGTTTCTGAAGAACATGACAGTCCCACAGTATAATGTGCAAACTCAGTGTTTGGGAGGAGTGAAATTATTAACGAGTCATGTGTATGAAGGCTAAAAACTGACTTTTGAATGGATATATACACTAAAACTGCTATTCCCGTGACTTCCATAGTGATTTCTGGATGTAGAGAAAACGTTTTTTACCGGGTTCGTTTGTGATTAACCAAAATAGTCTTATATATCTATGGGACATTTTATTTAAAAAGCATGGCTTTGTACAATATCAAAATACACATTGGCAAAATAAATAACATCTGTATTTTTATTCTACAGAATCACTTCATTTCTTAGATAGCAGAATTGTTTTTTTTTTCTTTCAAGAAAGAACAGACTATATTAACTTCTCCCCACATGGGCAAAACATTTCTGTGTTGTGGGGAGCTTGGACTTACAGGGCGGTTATCAGCATGTATGGTATCTGCACAGATTCAGATAGGACTTTGCGGCAGTTTGAGTGCTGAGCATCCCTCCAGTGTTCCACACAACGGTGGCCCCCAACAGTACCATCAGAGGTAGAAGAGTCTTTAAGACTTGGGAATTGGGTCACTGACAGGTTGTTGAGAATAGGATCATGGGATGCCCTTCCTCTCTCCAAACTTCCATACTTGCCTGCCATGGACATGTGCTTGATCGTGTTCTCCCCACCACCGTGAGTTGTTTGTCCCAGTAACAGCACCAGATGAGCTTAATTCTATAAAATGTCTATCCAGCACAAGCATGTTTCCCGGCTTCAACTGATGATCTCAGATACCTGCAAAGCTGGCCCATCCCCAAATTGCAACAACTGATCATGGCATAGCTGTCATCAGGGGCCAACCTGGCACAGAAAGCAACCCTCTTGCCACCACCTTTTGAATGTCTTCTCCAGGACATAGCAAGGTGATGGGGTACGAGAGGAGCCTGGGGAATGTATCCTGGACTGTGAGCAAAGACATTCAAGAGGTAATTTTATTTGTCTTGGGCTTCAGTGAGGAATGGATGGTAACTCTTAAATAAGTACTTGGTTGTCTGGGTCATGTTTATTACTTCCCATGTTAAGAAAAATTGTGAAGGAAAGGATTTATAAGGGAGATTTCTGTAATCCTCCATGGAAGTGTCCCATGTAGAAATAGAGAGCCTTGGTCACACAGTACATTTGCTGATAGACTTCTCAGGCCATTTAATACCCCAAATGAACAATCTTTTGGTAGGTACTCAGTCCCCCAGATTTCCTAACCATACTTTAGGAGAGGACCCTACATTATATTACATAATGATATTAGGTAATTTCAAATTCTTTTTATGACTTGTTTCAGAATGAGAATTCATAAAGCAATTCTCCACGAATTTTTAATTTCATGTCCAAGGAAGGCACAATATAACCAAAACAAGAATGTCCTTATGAATTATTAATGTATTTAGCGAGACCCTGAGTTTGAAAAGGAGAAATTTCTGGTGGTTATAGTCTCAAAATCAAGGATTTCTGATTCCATGTCCATGATCTCTCCAATATTATATAGATTCTGTACAGAATACTAATCAATATTTAATTATTTAGCTCACATTTTGATTGTCTGTGCCCTAGTTCTGCTTTTAAGAGCTTTGTAAACATTCAAAAAATCTACCAACACACTATTGGTGTTACTAGTATGGGTATCAGTGACCAGCCCATAAGTTTCCTGGACTATGTATACGGGTGAGCGTATACACACACACACACACACACACACACACACA
>NC_022028.1:26333394-26346652 GCF_000317375.1 Microtus ochrogaster | reverse complement strand
AGAGAGAGAGAGAGAGAGAGAGAGAGAGAGAGAGAGAGAGAAAATATGATGATGAAGGTGACATATGTCAGCTGTCCCAAGTCTGGGAAAGCCTAGGTATGTGCACCTGTATTTTTAATGTGCAAAGAAGGAACTGTTGCTAGGAAAAGCAAATTTCCTACTTCACGATTTGCCCTACATTTATTTTCTCTTAAAAAAAAAAATGCTGGCTCTCACTGAATTAGTTTTAATATATTTGCAATCTATGCGAGTTCTGCGTGTTTCTGGAGAAAAAATGCAAATCCCATCTGAAATCACATTTGGTTATAATTTGAAAGTGTTTTTTCTGACACACAACTAGTAAACAAACAAATCAGTTTGATCTGCTGGGCAGACACTGTTGAGAGGGAAGGTGGTTTCCTGAACAGAAATGTCTTTTCAGTGTGGAGGCTCCTCTCAGGGAAGGTGTGTGTGGAGAATATCTGTGTCCTGTGCCTGGCTCTGAGCCTCTTTCATGTCGCACGCTTCCCTGGCTGGGAGCTGAAAGAGGGTAGAGTGAATCTCAGTGGATCAATTAACAGAGGGACCTGTCCTTCAACAGCAGAAGATCTATTTCGGGATTTGCATATCACTGAAAAAATTACAAAGCTGAGATAAATACAAGCCCGATAATAACTCACTGCAGACTTGGCTCCGGTCCTAGATTTCCTTGGCTGTTTGTCCTAATAAAGTGTCTCCATGGCACTTAGGGCGGGAAGGTTATTAGTAGCTGTCAATCAAAGGAGGGAGTAGGCACCAGCAGAAGGAGCAGGAGAGGAGAGGTGACATTCATCCTCTCTTCTCACTGATACTGGGCATAAAAGTCATTCAGAGCAAGTGGTTAAAAAGGGACAGGTCCCTCTTCATCCCCACGGAAAAAAAGAAAAGCTGCCTTGGTTACCAACAATTTAATAATAAAACGAAATACATCAATCATCTTTTCTTCTACCTTATTGATGTCTGGACGTCTATTAATTCTGAGGAAATGAAGGACGTCTGAAAGAGATCTTCTTGGGGGACTCTGGACTTAATGTTATTGTTTTTTCTCTCTTCTTTCACTAAATGCATATATATCAGTGCTGGAAATTAATAAAAATCTTCAACACTGTAGGGACATTGTGTGTGTGTCTGTGTGTGTCTGTGTGTGTGTCTGTGTGTGTGTCGGGGGGGGGGGAGTTCCTGTAGATTTTTCTTACAGAATGTCAAGTATATGCCTCAGGAAAAAAAAAATCAAGAACAAAACTAGAACACACTTTTGAAATTCATTTAAAGCAGATGCACCGAGTTTTCTTTTTACTTCACCAAGTATATGCTCAGATGTTACCTCTATAGCAATTAATTGATACTTTAAAGGTCTTTAAATTATTGTCCCACTTTCTTAATTAAAGTACATCCAGGGCTTGAGCACATTCCTCTCTATATGCATATTTTCATAAGTAACAGAGTCCACAGAGTGCTAATTGATATCCCGGTCTCCAGACAATACTTTACTAAATGAAATGACAATTATAACCAATTAAAATTCACTTTACATACCACTGCACCTATTCAGTATGTATTATGCATGAAGACCGAGAGTACACTGCCTTCCTGCTTGGGCTTTCTGTGTGCCTGAGAAATTGATGGACAGCTCCGAGATCTTCTTTTTAGCACATCGGCCCTCCTCAAACCAAGGGTCACCTGGGGGCTCATCAGAGAGCCTATATTTTGGCATAGCTTTGATTAAATAACTAATAAGAGCGGGTATCTGTTGAAGAGAAATTCTCTTCTCATATGCGCCTAACGCAGATCAGGGGAGCTTCTTTACAGAAGGATTCTTAGGATGAGGAGTCTAACAGATATAGAGGGGTCTAATTGCTTAGCTTGTCCCCCAGCTTGGATTCAAGTTATCCTGCAAAACAAAACAAAACAACAAAACCAAAAAAAAAAAAAAAGGAACTGCTATATTTCACTGTAACCTGTTGCACTCTGCTTGATTAACGGGAAATTTTCACACTTGTGTATTTTGCCAAGGCCCAGTTAACCTTGAATGGGTATCAAAAGCATCAAAAGCTAAAAACACATAATGATTGACATATGGATTACCTGTGACTGTTTATTAAACAACAATCCTTCCATCCCCTGTCTTTTCACATTTGGAAAATTTTAAATCAGAAATAATCTGTAAAGAGAGAGAGAGAGAGAGAGAGAGAGAGAGAGAGAGAGAGAGAGAGAGAGAGAGAAGTGAAATTTCAAAAGAAAGGATGGGAACACAAAGAAAGAATTCTTTGATGAAAAAAATCTTATTTTAAAACTAAGAGTCAGCTTCCAATATGGAGAAGCATATGTAATTCTTCTAGGGTGTGACTTTGTCTGTGCCTCCATCTCTTCCCACACTGGATGTGCTGGGGTGTGTGTAAAGTTCCAGAGCCAGAAACCCTACCCAGTCCTTACAGGGATTGCATTTTTATTCACTGAGTATGTGGATTTTTGCATGAAATAGATTCATTTCCAAGCAACAAGTGGTGCTTTCCCCTTCTTAGCACTTCTACTCCGGGTTCTCTGGGCTTGTCTCTCTCAGATCCATAGACTGTTTACTTATCAATTATTTTGCTAAAGCTTGGACGACAGGGTAGCTGCAGTTTTCTCCTGAAAGCAATTCACTGCATGTGGAAAACATAGCAGCGTTCTCCTAAGCCAGTTTTTTTTCCTTTTGTTTGTTTGTTTGTTTTTTTAATGAAGTGTCACATGAGTTGTTCGAGAAGTAAACACTTTAAGTCTAACATTAATTTGTGAGATACTTGACTTTAAAATGGATATGTATTTTTTTTCATGAGCCTTGAGTTAAACGTTTAGTAGAACCTAAGATGAAAAAATAATCATTCTGATTTGTGAAAGTTGCAGTTTATGAGATGAGCCCAATAGCTGTTAATTGGGCCGGCCACCTCAGACATGCTAGAAATACAACAAGAACTGGGACTCCTTCTGATCAAGTTTTTACCTTAATTTATGAGCACATAATAATAAATAACTATAAATACACTCATAATTGTATATATAACATCACAAATTAGATAGTTTTTTCCTTAATTTTTATATTTTTCCATAGAGATTTTCCTCTCTCCCTCTGTCATGTAATCTGGCTGTATTATTCCTGCCTCTGGAACAGTATATTTCATACCCTGAACTGTGGACTTCGACACATTGTGTATTCCAAGCATGTTTAGCTACAAAAAAAAAAATTGGAAATCATTTTATTTCAGTTATTTTAACTAAATTCCCCTTTAGAGTAATCTCGGTGTTATTAGTTACTAAACTCTGCATTTTGGTTCTACATTCCATTTACAGTAGGAATAAATATTTTCCTTAAAAATGATACAGTTGTGACATTTTTATTACATTGTAAATATTAACAATTTGGTTTTCTTTTCATTTTTGATATATCAAGTATCACTAAACATTCTCTAGGTGCCAAAATAATCTTACAACATTTTTTATAATTATGAAGATCAAATTACATTAAGTTTATCGGGTTTTTTTATTTTGTTTTGCTTTTTTTTTTTTTGAAAAGTTGTTTTGCACAGTAAATGAAGTGCCAATGCAGACAAATGTAACCAACATTAAGCTGGCCAATAGAACTGAGCAAACTGCTAAGGTCATTAATATAATTTGTTTTGGCACTGTTACATCTCCTAGTGCTACTCTGGGTAGTTTGCCGGGCACATCAATTTGTTTTCAGCTATTGTGGAATGGGCTATCTTGGCTTTCATCCAAAGCACCCTCTCGATTTGCATATCTTTGTTATCATTTCAGGTTCTCAGAACATACTGTGGACTATCACACCATCTGCACCAAGATCCTCACATCCAAACACAAATTAAAAATGAAAGTGTAAAATTAGCAAGGAAACAATACAGACCTTTATCTCATTCTCCCTCTGTTCATTTTCAAAAGAGAAACTTGCTTGTAGCCAAGCATAGCAAAAAAGGCTTTTATTAATTGGACTGGCATCAAGCATGCATACATAAAATTGTTTATTTTTTTCCTATAAAGGGGTTGCCTGACATAAAAGGGTCTTTGAAGATGACATTCAGATTTTGACATTTGCATGATATTGTATAAATATCAGAGGTAGGAGACTTTTCTGACAAACCAGATGGGTCAAAAGAAAGAAAGAAAGAAAAGACAAGAAAGAAAGAAACACACACCATACCATGGAGAGATATTATTCCTTTGTCTTAACAATACTAACTTTTTTTCTTAGCTAGGAGTTATTATGCAGGAAAAACAAACATACTTGCCTCAAACCAGAACTATCCCCCTTTAAAAAGGAAGGAAAAGAGAGAGGAGAGAGAGAGAGAGTGAGAGAGAGAGAGAGAGAGAGAGAGAGAGAGAGAGAGAGAGAGAAATACATGATCTTAGAAATTGATCTTAGAAATTTTTGAGATATATTCTGTATTTCAATGAAAAGCACATAAGGTGTCTGAATCTTGACCTACGTGCTGTAGTAATGGGGTCTCGTTGTTCAGCTCATTGCTGCCGGATGGTCTTAGTTTGATTGTGGGCTGTGCTTTGGAGTGTTTTCTGGGGGTGAAGGGCGTTCTGAGCCCTTATATGTGCCAACATCTGGATAAGCAGGATTTTCTGTTTTCCTTCCCTTGGCGATTTCTGAATACAGACAGAGCCTGTTTATGATTTCCTCACAGCAATAATAGTGTTCCAGCTCACCCTACCAGGAAAGTGTGTATACTTAAAAGGAAAAAGAGAGGGTTAGAAGAAGAACTAACCAAGGAAGAAAAAAAATCATCTAAATAAATGACAGCGAGAGGCAAATGCAGCAGGAGAGAAGGGCACAGGAGCAGGGGATTTGCTGATGGGGTGCTTCCACGTGGCTTTCAGACCCTAGTAAAGGGAATCTCTTCCACCTGAGTGTATAATAGAGCAGCTCCAATTTGATTAGACTCCTTGACCTTTTGTTGTCAACCAAGAATCACAGAGTCAGCAAGCTGTACACTGAAGTCATTGAATGTAATTGGCCTTAAGAGGAGACCCTTGTATTCTCCAGGTCCCTGTTAATGCATGATGGTTTCCTCATGCTCCCACTGTTGAAGCTATCTCAGTACATTGCAGACCTGTGGAGATGTCTGTATTCTGTTTTTCAAGGACTGCCTATGATAATGGTAATGTTCTTCTGCTCCCCAGCAAAGTCCCCACTAAACAACGAGCACCGCCCTTCAGGCATCATGATATCTCAGCTTGCCGGTCAGCACTAGTTGCTGCAGAGGAAGATCCTGGATAAAGTTAGGGATGCTGATGCAACGCGCATGCGCCCAGACTATTTGTTCGGTGGTCATTCTTTCGCTTGGTTGAAATCTCACTGCCTTAACATTGTGTTCTGGGTCAACAGCTCTCCCCATCACTGTCCTAATGTAATTTCACATGCTCTTTAAGTCTTTTCTTTCTGAGGTGCTTGGAGCATCTCTGCTTCAGGCTAGTTATCTGTAACTCACATTCGCTGCTCCTGCAAAAAAGCATGTTGCTTCCTGTCTAGCCAATCCCCTTTAGCTCCTAGCATTCTGGGTCTCTCCTCTGCCACAAGGTTCTCTTTATGCTTGTTTGAATTTAAGTGCAATTAAGGAAAAGGGGTTCCGTGAATGAAACTATGGGTAAAACAGAGTCTCGTGGCATTAGTTTTACATACAATGAGTCCAATCTCTGGCCACCTGCTGAAGAATTCTTGCTGATCTGGTGAATGTGCACCTACCAAGACACCCAGACCTAGGGAACCAGTCCCCCTCCCACATGGATTGGCTGGAGTGAAGTCTTACTGTGCGGTAACAACTTCTTTGACAACTTTTTTGAGACTTGTTAGCCACTCTGATTGGCAGCTAGCATAAGTGTCTCAAAGAACAAGTAAGTAAGAGATTTCAAAAAGAGCCAAGGATTCCCTCCACCCCCGGGGCTCCTAAGCCGTCCACATTCTGCTTTCCACCTCCCACGTCTTCCTTAAGTAGAGTTACAATCTGGAGGAGCTGAGCCATCTGCACTACTGCGTTCTGGGCTAACCCCATGTCCACATTGCATGCTCATTTCTTTCTTCCTATGCTCAGTTTATTGCGCTGGTTGCTCTGCTCTTACTAGATGTGTACCCATTGCCAGAACTGACACTGTTTGTCCATCTCAATCAGCCCCCATTCTGTACCTGCAGGCAACGCTAACTTTCCATGCAACATTGGTCTTCACTGCTTCTTTTGTCTTCCTTCTTTGCTTTTGACCTTGAGTGCTGTTTCCACTCTTGTTATCCATATATGTTTTCATGTGGAAGTCCTTTATGGAAGCAACTGATAATGTTCCTTATACTGGTAATGAGATCGTTCATATTTCCGGATAAGGAGAAGCGGGAGGTCATCTTTAATGAACTCCTTCTATTGTGTGTCAGGATTGTTCTCACTTATTGCTCCTCTCTCTTTCTTTTCCTGTAAGAAATCTTTCTCTCTGCCAATGACGACTATAGAAAATAGAAATTCAGTTTTGTCTCTGAGCCACATGTTGCAGTAAATTCGGCCAACTACCTTGTAAACCCTCTAAACTTTACAGAGTGTCTTCTCCCTGGGGTCTAAAATCTTTGCCCTTTAGGAAATCCCCCCAGAGACTATGCTTCCAGAAAATTCTGTAGCCCTGAGAGAGCATCAGGACTCTTTCTATGTGGGAAAACCACAGCCAGCTGGAGCTACTTGGTTTTCACAGCTCCGGATTTAAAAGCAAGTGTCATCTTTAGTCCAGCAGACAGATTTATGGTGTTGGCATAGAAGACTGATATTAGGTATCTATCTTTCCTTTTCCAAGACCTATCTACCAAGAAACTAAATAAATCAATAAAATAAACTCACAATTAAACAATTTCAGCATCAAGGGGGTCCACAGAACTCCTAGACCTCAGAAACTCGTGCTCAGAAGAATCCAGAGCAGTGAGTCACATATAAATGCAATGAACTTCAACCGGAAATAATAGGAAGAGAACAAAAGTAAGGTAAAGATGAGCAGCAGGAAGCAAAAGATGAAGGAATTGCTCAGAAACTATTGCCATTTTAGGGAGCTAGTGAATTGGACCAAAGGCTGGTAATTTGAAAAATCAATGAAGTAATTGACAGCTACCTTTCTCAACACAGAGAAGGGCTAATTGAACACTATTTGTATAAAAATTAAACAAGGAATAAGTCATATTTTCAAGCAAATAAAAATATATATTTGTCTTAAAAATATTTTTAGCTTTCTAAAAAATCTAAATAAAATTTTTTCAAGAATACATAATATTACAAATCAAAAGAATAATATAGCGAGTGTGCATATGAAGAACGAAAAGCAGCCAACATGCAAACCCAGACTCAATTATGTGGAAGTTTCACCAAACACAGGGAGACAAGAAGTTATGACACCATTCCCATAGCGTCTCATGAGACAGATAAATGAAAATGTGTGATTTAAATGGTGAGATTATTATAAGACTCAAGAGTGGCACACACTTTGATAAAACCTGCACAACAGGATCCCCAAAGGACAACCTCATTTAGGAACATCACAACACCTCTTACATGCCTTTTGCAAAAGGGACACCAGATGATAAGACTTGGTAAATAAAGGAATGACAGATAACCTAATTTAGTAAAAGGATTTTTAAAATTAATAGGGAATCAAAGACACACAAAAAAATCTGTTTCAAAGAAAAATTAATACACATTGCCCTTGAACACTGGATGCATACTTAACTTGACCACCAATGGCAAAAACATGGCCCCACTATATGGACAAGCTGAATGATCCACTTGCCTAATGATGCTGAAAAGAACTCTTGTGTCTATTACATTACTGGAAAAGATGCAAAATGTATAGCCCAGGCAAAGCTGACACCTAACAGAGTTACACAGATATTTGCTGTTGGATAGAGCAGGCCTGGTTTCAAAAGTCAATCCCCAGGGTGCATCTTCAGATATAAAATGAAATGAGCATAATACAAAAATATGCAATCAAATACCCATCAATGGAGGATGGCTGAGAACATTAGAATGTAGTTTTAACACAGAGAAAAGTAATTTTCATGTACAGATATGGAGTTATTTGTTTGGCATATTTTAATTTAAAATGCAAGAAACTTTAAAGTGGGTATACTATGCCATCTGTCACTTTTTGTGTAAAAAGAGGAAAGAATATATTCACATATACATCTATGAATAAGTTTGACATAAAACATTATCACATGTTTATAAAATAAATAAATTCCACACTTTGCCAGGCATGAGGTAGTCAGGCAACATGTGGGTTAAGTGGCATAGCACTAAGCATTACCTTTCTCATTGACCACAAACAGTAGAAATTAAGTCTAATACCTCTTTAGTTCCATTTTAGGATCCATTTGTCATCACGGAGTACACCTAGGTCAGTCTGTCACCACAGACATGTTTACAGGACAGTTGGCCCCATTTCACCAACAAATCATTGGTGGAGAAGCCATAGTGACAACGGGGATCCTATTCTAATTAAAGGTACTGAGGTGTAACTGAAGATAAGTTACCATCTCAGTGACCACACCAAAACAATGAAGCGCAGGTACTGAGACAAGTTCTTCAGTGCTGACCCCTTGTGGCAATAACCTGCTTGGTTATGACATATGATGGTATGGAAGACCTCCCTGGTCATGGCTGCAGCAAATGCCTAGCAGAGATTTTTTTACAGCATGCACCAAGGAAGTTGGGGTGAAAGTGGAGACAGGGAAATGAGAGAAAAGAGAAGCAAGAATAAAGCAGTTCAGACCATTATGAGAATCCAGACATTCATATGTTCTAAGTTCATGGCATACATACATTCGCATAACGATAAAAGAAAACCAGGAAGGAAGACCAGCCCGAGAACCTGGTACAAAAACTACACTGACCTTGTACAAAGCAAATCAACCAACCAAGCATAAAACATCAAGGGTTCACACAGTGAGTTCTGCATGACTGAAATGAACATAGACATTTCTCTTCCACGGGCTGTGTCTTTGGCCTGGGCTAAATGAATTGCCACAAATCAGAGCCTACCCTTCCTCACAAGAAAAGGGACTCTTGAGGATGTGAGTGGAAACACAATTCATCACTAATCTGATTTAAGAAGTAACATAGCCACTTTCTCAGCTTCTAATCTCCAAGGCAGGATACATAGCCAAGCCCAACCAGGGTCAGAAGACAAGAGAAGGGTCCAAGGAGCCACTTTGGTTGCTCAGCTAGAGTTATGGATCTGAAAGAGGAAGAGAAGAAGGTAAGTGAGCAGCAATGGATCATAGAAATCAAAATCAGGTTTGGGCCATGCCTTTCAGTGAAGTTAAGGGAGGAATTCAGACAGTTGGATGTAGGATTCTGGACCTCATAGAAGTGCTTGAAATGGGATACAAATGTTAATATTAATTTACTATTGCTTTCACTGAGCTACCATGATATTTTAGTATTAAACACCGAGAAAGCATATTGACAAGATTAATCATGGATATTTTCCAAATCCTGAGTAGAAATGTGTAAAGACGTTTATATAAAATAGCAGAATTCAGATAAAATAGAGCTAGATCTGTGGGTAATTTTTTTTTAATCCCTAATTGCTTCCACAGGATGGTTTCAATCCTACTTTCTATTTCTCATTGCTGAACCAGCAAAACGGCAAACAGCAAAATAACCAAGAATCTATCTCAGTCTCAGAAGGACCAGAGGTTCATCTGGTCCCAATTCTTGCTTGCTCCAAAAATTCCTTTGACAATGTCGGTACAGATGGCCTTCCAGACACTGCATGTCCACATTTGACAGAAAGCCCCACTGTTTTCAAAGTACCCATTGAGTACCGGGATTGCTTCCAGCACTCACTATGAATCTCTTGCTGGTGTCTTGGGAATAGTGACACATGTGGAACGTTTTATCTTTGTCTATTGTCATTCTTTGCAAGACATATGACCCTCACCAACATCCTATAAGCCTTTCAGTGCAGGTCATAGATTCAGACCTAACGTTCTGACATATGGCTTATTTAGGGTGAATGTTTATTCTTAGGCTTAGCTATACACTGAAATAATATTGGGGACACATGACAGCAGGGAATCTCATGGACGACAGTGGTTTGTTCTAGATTTCAGAATTTTGGAAAATTTCAGGTGACTTTACATTTAGAACATTTAGTCTAGAGATTTAAGGCAGATGATAATTGTTTGAACCACCTGCTCTTCCCTGATTTGAAGGTGTGTTCTTAATGGTCATGTGCTGGGAATTTAATTCCCAAACTCATATGTGCAGGAGATGGTGTTCTGAGAGCATTGCTGACTTTCTAAGCAGACAGACCAAGTCTCCTCATGTGAGACCCTCCGCTATGCTGTGATATAGCCAGAGATTCTCACCAGACACTTCTATTTGCTAGCTTCTAGAACCCTCAGCTATACAACTCTCTGTTCACCGTGTGTTTCATCATTTTGCTACAGTAATGGAAAACAAACTAAGCCTGGTCTGGTTGTTGTACTACAGTGGTGTAGCAGGATGGAAACTCTCCAATTTAAGGGTACAGGACCGGTCAGTGCTTTCTATGTCAACATCTGGAGCATGTTAAAGTGGAGTTAAATGACTACACTACATAAAATCCTCTTATTTGTAGATGACACAGTATAGGGTTTTCAATCAGAACCTTCAGGAACAACCTTAAGACAACCTGACTTTTCAGATTCTAATTTGTTACTCATTTGAAGTTGTTCAGAATAGTGAGTCCTCAGGTCATAGAGAAAAGGTTTGTTCAAATAATATAAGTGGTAATCTATGGATATTTGGAGAAATAAATACAATAATGACACTGGCACTCATAAATTTTATATTTGCTGTCTACCTATAGCTATGATGATATAACTACATGGAAACTCAGATTCTTGAAAAGAAGCATCCATCAGAATTAATCCTGAGCTTGTTAGTGTTTTGGACCCCAACTTTTGAATCTGGGATTCAGGAGGCTGAGGGTTGAGCACAGCACAACAGTTGGCACTTGGGATTTGTTCCATAGCAGTTGTTCATTGAGAGGGCACTATCTGAGGACACTGGATGACCCATGCTGGACCTGCATGACAATTGTTTACCTTTATGTCATCACTTTTGTCTACAGGAGCCTTCCAGAATGTTCTACTTCGATAAGACATTGTAGATGCACTGGATTCCTCTGTCTGGCTTTCTGAGCGACTCTAGATAGTCCTCCTTCTTGTAATGCTTTTCACGTGGTGAGTGGAGTTCCCAATAAACATCGGTTTATTCCACGTGAAGAGTCAGACTGATTTAGATGTGATTGGTCTCCCAATAACTCTTGACTTAGACTCCTGGTTCCAGTGAGGTAATGCTGAACGTGGGTCTTAATGAATGCAATTAGGACATTTTAACATTGCCTTCATGAAACATTTATGTAGTTCTCACACGATCTGCTAGTCCTCTCAAAAATTAGTTGCTATAAGACATAAACTCCCCCCTCCACGCCGTGGACATTCTAGCTTGCCAATTGACTCTCCTCTTTGCATGTGTGATGACTTTTATCATGTAATGACAACCCAAGAGATCATTCCAGAGCCAGCAATACATTATTTGGAATGCCAGCCTCAAAAATGTAAGCTAAGTAAATCTCTTTTCATAACAACAACAACGAAAATCCAACTTCCGGGATTTTTTTTCCCATCAACACTAAATTGACTGATACATTAAAGAGGCTTGATTCAGCCAGATATTCATTCAGCCTCACAAAGTTATAGCCCTTGGACAAAGAACAGCAGTTTTAGACCCTGATAGAGCATTGGAAAAACTCAGACTGCATCCAGGACCAGATTTAGAAACTTGGTGGTGAGATTCAGCAATCTGTGCTTTTAAAAACAAAGGCGGGTATGCAAGTATGGCTGTTAAGTTGACAATCCAGCTACACAAGCATCATGTTTAAAGTTCAGCAAACCTTGTTTTCTTTTCTCTTATTTTACAGGTTACATCACACTGATGAGAAGAATTACAAAAACAAAATCTATAAAGACTTTCCATCCATTTACACCTCTTCAAACTTCAATTTGTACAGGCCCTAATTTGCCTAAAACAAACCACTTAAAATATATAAAATAGATATATCTCTGAGACCATATCACCCTTATTACCAAATTTCCATATAGTCCATGGTTGAAACCTTATATAAACATCCTGGCTTTGGCTCATAATTATGAAATCCACAGGGTCACATTGGCAACGAAATCCTCCACAACATCCATGGCTACGAACATCTGGTGTGCAATTTCACATAAACACATTTGACTTTGATGAAACTGAAACTATGAAATTTAAACAAAATGGTGTTAGGGTTGAATCCCAAAAGGGAAAGAAAGGAACTTGGGTTTCTGTTTTTCCTTTTTTGAAACCCAGGTGCACATTAAAGTTAATGTCAGGACACACACTTGTGTCATTTGGCTCTAGAGCACGTTTTCCTCTCTAATGGCATCAAACAGGCTAATTCAAAATAACCACAGGTCTCACGCAGAGATGGGTAAACTCCAAACTTCCAGCTGAAGAAAAAGGAAGGAAGTGGTCTAGGGGTGCTCATCATATGACCCATTCTAGCTGAACCTTCAACTTGATGTCAGTGGAAACCCTGAAGGGCAGCATTGTCTTCTCCTTCAGATTGAATTACTTAGTTAATCAATTTGGGAACCTCATTCACAGAGATATCTATCTCAGATGCTGTAGGGAACCAGAAACCAACAATTTCTTTTCATCTTTTTTTCTTATAGAATAGCTTTTTTTAATTAAAAAAAAAAGATGGGTGTGTATGTATTTTTGGGATGTTTGAGTGTATATTATTCAAGGATGAAATAATGTCAGGAGGTTCTTTGAGATACACTTTTTTTTCTGAAAGGATATATCCTCAATTATAAAATCTTCAAAAGTGAATGAATCACATCTGAGATGGGCCTTTCATTATTTATGTTTTAAACTCCAAGTAGGAACTAAAGAAGAGCCTTGTTACTTAAAAGTATGCCCTGCTCTTCTAGTGGGCTGGAGTTCATTTCCCAACGTCCTTATCTGGTGATTAAGAACCAGCTGTTAGCAGTCCAAGGTCCTCCCCCCTCCATCCAGGTCTAGGAAGGTGAGCATCCAAACAGTCTAGGCTCCCACAAAGCCAGTACATGAAGTAGGATCAAAACCCAGTGCCATTGTCCTTGGCTTCTCAGCAGCCTTCATTGTCTACC
>NC_022028.1:26306674-26333056 GCF_000317375.1 Microtus ochrogaster | reverse complement strand
TACGCAGGTACCCACTCACACACCCTCACACAAACACATGTGTGCATAATTACATGCAAAACAAGTTATCAAACCAAAAAGGAGTACACTTAGCAAATGAGGTGAAAAGCAACCAAAACAGTGACTAGATCATTAGAATAGTACCTCCTCTTTTGTTATGGTGTCAGGGATAACACCCAGAGCCTCTCTCAGGCAAGGCAGGCATCTTACTGAGCTTCATCTCTAGTCCCTTGGGTGTTGGAGATTCACTGCATATCTTGGATTGCCTTGCGCCCCAGGATTCTTGCTTGCTCACCTCCTGTGGGCGACGGTTTGAGGACCATGCTATGTTGCCCACCTGGAATCATATCTTTAATTCATATTCTAACTCATCTTTTTGAACTCTGCAGGTTAATCCTATTTTCCATCTAATTTTAAACTCAGTATTCTACAGGGCCATGATATAATTCTCCCTAAACTTCCCTTCTGCTGTCTGCGCATCAGGGTCATCTGCTCCCTTTGCGTCGCTTACCCTGTTCACCACAGATACCTCAAGCCTGAATGCCCCAAATGGAACCCAATGCCTTTCCCCAAACCTTCCTGGTCATGGGTCTGATTTACATCCTACTTTTTCAGTGTGAATTTTAAGTAGTCCTTTAAAGAGTAGCCCTGACACAACTCTCTGATTTACTTTTTATAAATGCTACATCGACAGTCACACTTTAAAAATAAATTCT
This sequence comes from Microtus ochrogaster, assembly GCF_000317375.1. Lineage (NCBI taxonomy): Eukaryota > Metazoa > Chordata > Mammalia > Rodentia > Cricetidae > Microtus > Microtus ochrogaster. The sequence goes on along the minus strand of NC_022028.1, from coordinate 26,332,340 downwards.
TCTTGACAATCACCTATCAAATCCGTCTCTCTTGTTCATTCTCCATTACCTGTCATGAGTTTTTTTTTTTTTTTGTGATACTTCCTCATTCTCTGTCCTTAATCTCTTTTCATTCCCTGTCCTTCTACGTTTGAACAGTTTCTTTCTCACAGTAAATTGCTTTCTGAACGCTTTGTTCCTTAACCCATCCATTGGAGGGGCTATGGTTTGCAGAATAAAATTCAGTAGTGCTGTGTATGTGGGCCTTCAAAACACAGCTAAGTTTGTCTCACAATTGAGAGGACCACTAGTTTGTTTGCCGACTATAAACTATCATTTCTTCCCATGACCCTCTGAGGTGAAAAGTACAGGGTCACTTTGAGTTCAGTTGTCACACCTCTTTGTTTCCTATTCCTCCTTCCTTTGCCTTCCTTTCCCATTCAGGTACTGGGAACTTATCGAAGAAGCAGTTCTTGCTACTGCAGAGCAGTGTTGAGTTTGTTGTGGTATTAGGGACAGTCCCAGGGTTTCCTGCACACAGGGCAAGTACATCACCTCTGAGCTACATCTCCAGCCCCATCTCACTGCCCAAAATGAATTCTAGGGTACTCTGTCAGTTAATTCCACCTACCATGGATTTTCATCTTCTTTCAGGTCACAAGGGAAAGGGTGACAGTTCTTGTGATTTATGCAATATCATAGTTAACTGTGGTTCAGTAAGAAACATTGCTATTTCTTGGAAAAATTGGGTTCTAGAGACATTATATTTTATTAATTGGAGCTACATAAAATATTGATTTAAAGATTTTTTTTTAAAAAAAAGTTTTTACACCCTCCTGAGGCATTCATCAGGAGCTTTAGGAAGGAAGGGAGTTCTGTTGCCCATCATTGGCAAATACCAGATGGGAGTTTGTCACTAAAGACTGGGGTGGTTAATTTAACAGTCTACAACCTGTCCTGACTGAGAGCATCCTTGTTCTTGTCTGTCTTAAGGACTGATGTGTAGATACTCCTTGATTAAGAAAGCTGCAGAATCGTAGTCTATAATCTGCCCTACCCAACCTTCGAACTTGATTGGCTTGTTGTTGTCAATAAACTAAAAGCGTATTGAATAAATGAATGAAGATTTTACCTATGTGGACAAAGAAATACAACTTGAAGAGCATCACTGCCAGAATAGAGGTCAGAAAGAAATGTCTCAGCAGCGCTTCATAATGGTAACTTTATACATGTGGGGAAATAATGTTACAAGGGTCTAGAACAAATATTGTTCAAATCTACTTCTCAATGTAAGTTCTTCATATACTCTCAGATTCTTAAAATCCATCAAAGTGCTTGGTTCAGTAGCACAAATAGAAAAATCAAAATGGTACAGAGAAGATTAGCATGGCCCTTGCATAAGAATGACACATAAAAACCAAATAGAGCCTTCAATATTTAATAAAACAAAAACTAAAAGAAAACAGAGCTTATATACATATGTATATACATGGATTCTATCATATCATTTAAAATATTGGAAATTAAAGCTAAGATTTTAAAATGTAACTATAAATGTGCATAGAATAAGAACTGTTGAAGAGCATTTAAGTTGTTTCTGTTTCCTAGCTATTGTGAATAGAGCCATTATGAACATTGCTGAGAAGTTTCTATAAAGTCAGATGTCGAGTTCTTTGGGCATTTTCCTAACAGCAATATTGCTGAGTCATATGGTCAATTTGCTTTTAGTATTTTGAGCACTCTTTATACTGACTTGCAGAGTAGTTATACCAATCTGCATTTCCAGCAACAGTGAACGAGTGCTCCCCATCCCCACAACTGTAACAGTAGTTGCTATCAGCTGTTTGTTGATCTTAGCTATCTGACTAGGCTGAGATGAAATCTCAATGTTGTTTTTGTTTGCATTTCCCTAATTGCTAAGAATGATGAAAGCTCTTTGAGGCATTCCTTAGTCAATATTAGTTCAACCATTGGGAACACTCTGTTTAGTTCCCTAACCCATTTTAATGGGATCATTTGTTTCCTTAGCTTGCTTTTATTCTTTGTATATTCTGCATATTAATCCTCTCTCAGATGTATAATGGGCAAAAAATCCCTCCCACTCTACAGGTTTGATCTTCACGGCATTGATTATTTTCTTAGGTGTGCAGAAGCTTTTCTTTTTATGAGGTCTCAGTTGTCAATTGTTGGTTTTAATTCTATGGCAAATAGAGTCTTGTTTTGATAGTCCTTTCCTACACGTATATCTTGCAGGGTACTGTCTACATTGTCTTCTAGCTGTTTTAACATCCATGTTTCGTGAGGTCTTTGATTTACATGGATAGGTGATAGATATGGTTCTAATATCAGTCTGTTGTAGGCACCCAGTCATCCCAGCACCATTTGTTGTTGATGGTGGTATCATTACTCCAGCCAATTGTTTCCTTCTTCCTCAAGATATAGTCATCTGTAGTTGTGTGTACTCCTATTTGGTTCTTATTTTATTTTATTTTATTCTGTTGGTCTGCATGTCTGTTTTGTGCCAGTTCCATATTGTTTTTATTATTATAGCTCGAGAACATATCTTAAATTCTAGAATATCTCCCTCCAGTATTATTCATATTGCACAAGCTTGCTTAGGCTACTCAGAGACTTTCCAGGTTACATATGAAATTTAGGAAAGTTTCCCCCATTTTGTGGAGAATGTTGTGGACATTTTGACTTGGATGTCATTGAATCTGTAAATTGCTTTTGGCAGAATAGTTAATTTTACAATAAAAATTCTATCAAATCATGAATATATTGTGTTTTTCTATTTTTCAGTATTTTTTAACTGCTTTTATCCAGAGATTTTAATCTTTCATGTTTGAGGACTGTTACCTCCTTGGTTAATTTTATTCTAAGATATTTTATTATCTTTGATGCTACTGCAAGGGAACTGTGTTCAGGTCTCTTACACAGTGTTATTATTAGTGTCTGGAAAGACTACAAATTTTTGTAACTTGATTTCTTTTTCTTGCAACATTGCTAAAATTTTCAATTGTTTCCAGAAGTTGCTGAAAATTTTGGGATCTCTTACATTATTGCATCATCATGAGCCCCTCTCTCAACTCTCAGATTTTTGATATGTCCAATCTTACGCAAGTCTTACACAGGAAATCATTGCTTCATGGAGTTTATGAGTGTAACAGCTATGTTATAACCGGAGTAATATGTCTCATTATCCTCAGTCCTTATTTACTCTACATTCTTCTCTTTAAAGATGTTATCTGAGCCTTGGTAAGACCCTATGGCTGAAAACGGGTAGCATACCTTATTCACAGGTTATGAGATAATCAAACCAAAGCTGGCAGATTCTTCTATGCTGTCTAGATACTACCTTTTATTTTATAGAGTACAGAGACATGGAGGGAAAACTAACCACTACAGAAAAGTATTGAAATATTCTCATAAATCTTAAAAGGGTGAGAGATTCTAGTGCACACTGAAAATAAGCTATTTATTTACAAATGATACATAGAATAGAGCATCAGTTTCTCTTGTTCTTACTGTGGGTGTTGGTTTATTACCAGGCTGGATGGGTTGCTAACAAGGTAGTAGAGACTGCAGCTGTAGTTATTATGTTTCAAGACCCAGTTTTTTTTTTTTTTTGATAAATTCCATGATCTCAGGTTTAACAAAACTTTCAAACTTCTGTTCAAGTGCAAGCATAGCCTCATGTTCCATTGTTCTTTCCACATGATGCCCGCTCCTAGGGTGCTATTACAATGTTCTCTACTTTTTCAAGACTTTACACAATCAAGAACACATCACTGAACCAGAGACAGATTCGGAAACCATCAGTGTAGCAACCTCCCTTCTCCTTTTCATGTTGAGCCTTAAAGGAAAATTTACAGGGATCACCAAAGGTCTGAGAAACACACTGTGTTCTTAATGATCTAAGTAGGTCTCACTATACTTAGGGCAGGGAGAAAGTTAGTGAATAACAGAATAATAGATGAAGACTTCAAGTGGGTATTAGTAAAATCAAAGATGATTCAAATCCCATTGTATAAACATGGTTGAAAACAACAAGCTTTCTATAACCTGTTAGGGTAACATTGACTAATACACTTATTTAAAAATGAATGTTCTTCAATGATGTGTATAAAGTCCATCTTCACACTGATATGATGCAATAAAGAAGAAATTAAAAAGGGTGGTCAAATATAAATGTAAGAAGTGACTTCTTTTTATTAACAAGGCGTCAAAAGAGCCATAGGATATAATTATAGCAGATATAACGAACAATCAGTATCGATGGGGCCAAGGTAGAGCACCCCAGCATGTACATGGCTTGCTCTCAGGAATGGGATACCCAACTGGCTTGAGTAAGCAAATGCGGCTTGGCTAAGGTATAGAAATTGTTATGCTATTATGCGGGTAGGAATGAATATTCCATCTGGTATTTGTTAGAAATCCACCCTGTAATGTGTTGACAAAAGCATCTGGAAGTGACACAAAATCAGTCAATAAGTACAGCCTTGACCTGGGAAAGGGACAAGCTAGTGACAGTGTGGACTTTTTCACTCTGAAGAAGCTTGAGAGAGGAGCAGCCTCCCCTACCACAGGATTAGCTATGCGGATAGTCTAACTGCTCAGGTGCTGTGCATTCAAGGCCACATGCATCACTGGTCCTAACTTCTGTTGGCCTACTGGGCAAGGCATCAACTACAGAGATGGTCTAGGTGCTCAGAGGGTGGATATTTGAGGTCGTGTACATTGCTGATTCTGACAATGGGGATGTTCTATTGGGAACTCACCAAGGCCAGCTGGCCTGGGTCTGAAAAAGCCTGGGATAAAACCAGACTCTCTGAACATAGCAGACAATGAAGACTACTGAGAACTCAAGAACAATGGCAATGGGTTTCTGATCCTAATGCACGTACTGGCTTTGTAAGAGCCTAGGCAGTTTGGAGTCTCAACTTACTAGACCTGGATGGAGGTGAGGATTCCTTGGACTTCCCACAGGGCAGGGAACCCTGATTGCTCTTCAGGCTAAGGACGGAGGGGGACTTGATTGGGGGAGAGGGAGGGAAATGGGAGGCAGTGGCGGGGAAGAGACGGAAATCTTTAATAAATAAATAAAAATAAATAAAATAATGATGTATAATATTATAAATCCATAAAAAAAGAGTTGAATATAAAGACTTAAGACTAAAGTACAATTGTGGTTTTCCATTTGCACAGTCTCATATAATCATGGCATGGATAGAAATGGAGCTTGCTTCTTCACAAACCAGGGTTATGTTACTTACACATCAACATTTCTTGAGGGCATGGGGATGACTTCTATCATTGTAGTGGTCTACATACCAATGGAATTGTAAGTTTTTACTCGATATTCATCCATATCAGTGCAAATTAATACATATTGTCTTTGTTCCTCTTCGTGACATTCTTTCTTATAAATATTCCCCATAGTTTTTCTTGACATCGCCTAACTACTTCTTTCTTTGGAATGCTTCTCATGACATGGTTAAAAACAAAGACCAACCCCAAATGTTTCTAGGGAAGAAGCCAGAGAAGGATACAATTCACTGTGTGTGTCTCTTCCATTAAGAATCACTGTCCCCAATGCATGGCTGTTTGGAGTCTATCTGTTAAAGTTCATGTGTGTCCAGCTCTTATATATGTATAGTTAGTAAATGAATGACTAAGAACACAAGTGTTCTTTGATGGAGGGAAATATAAACATTGCATTGGATATACTGATAAAATAACTAAAGCATTGTTTGTCATAGCACAGGCAAACAAATATTTTTTAAAAGCAGAAGAGAGAAATGATAATCAATTTCATGAGAGATGCTCCTATAAAGGAAACATGAGGAGGATTTGTTTTTATGCCACAAAGGGCAAATTTCTCTCTGATAATAAAATGAATTTGATCTAAATAAAGAGATGTAGATTGAGAGAATGGTACTGATCATTCCAAGCAGGCTAAGGGAGCCTATCTTTGTTTTCCTTTGTATTTTCAAAACAATATTTTGATCAAGTCATGTGGTAAGGAACAGAAGAACAAGGTTTGTGACAAGAATTTCAATAGACAATAGTGTGTAATGAATCACCTTAGTGACAGGAAAGGGACATCAGAGGCATCAGAATGACAGACAGCTACAACTTAAATTCTACTAAGGCTGGAGCTAATTTTGTGTTGATACATCTTGCCTCTGTGTGTGTGTGCGTGCGTGTGCTTGTACGTATGCACACACACACATTTGTGTGTTTTCCTGGTATTTAGGTAGTTAGGTAAGGAGATCATAGCTCAGTGTACTTATTTCTCAATATGAGGACCTGATGTGGACACCAGGATTCATGATTATCAAAATTCTCATATAAAATGGTATATACACATAGCTTCCCATATATTTTAAGTTTTCTCTAGATTATTTATAACACTTAATAGAATAGAGATATCATGCATAGTATTACTTTGTTCAGGAAAATTATGGTAGAGAAAATCTTGTCTGTGGTCTCCAAAGCACAGTCATCTTAGGTCAAGCTACATTTTTGATCTGAAGTGGAGAAATCTGTGAATGAGAAACCACAAAGCAAATCAGGGCTCTTAAACTGACATAGAGTTTGGATAAATTTGACATACATAGTAAATACCCTGAGGATATGTGGGGTCAAGCAAAGAGGTGTGTATAGGTGTGCATACCCACACATGTGTTCCCACATGTTAGCACATGGTAATGACAGAAGGTTATCTAAGTTGCCAAAAATATAAATGCATTTTCTGCAGGTCATTTCAAATTGCTTATTTATTTATATAGTAACGAATCTTTAATTGGCAACTACTGCTGATTTTTTAAGTTTTAATAATACATATCAATTTTAAATTTCCATATTTTACTACTTTATTACTAATAATTTTTTAAAAGTACATGATTAGAACGTCCAGTTCTAGATATATGCATTAGATTGGAAAATAAATGTTTAACTATTTGAAATAATTCTAATTAATTTCAGGTGTCATTCTTCATGTTAATGTTCATGGTACTGGATGTCCTGCCACTTCAGGGTGAATTTGAAATAACTATGGTCTAGTAACATAAATCTATAAGACAGAAACTGGCTTCATTTGACTCTGCAAGTCTTGGGGTTTTGTGCTTACTGTGTAATGCAGTAAGACACACAGGCTGTAGAGGTATTTTCTGGGTGTGAAAGCTTTCATCTCTACACATACAAATCACTGAATGTGAATGTCTTTGAGATTGAGTGACTATTTTTAATTTAGTGAGCTATTATTAATTTCCAAGTTAAAGTAGACAGCAAAAAATATGACTGCCCTTTGTTCATGGAGAAGGGAGGAGTTAAGAAATACCCATGCCAACTGTCAAACATGCCCGAGACTCCGCGGCACAAGGTCCTAGACGGAGTAAAACATCTGTTGAAGAAGCAGAATAGAGCTGTTGAAGGATGCTGCTTAGCCTGGTAGTGAAACCAACTGGAAAATTCCCTCACGCATCACTGTGTACCACATTAGGCAGAGATAACATCCTCCTAAGGAAAGGAGAGCAAGTGCCATGGAAATTTGACACAGTAAGAAAACTGTTTCCTTACGCATCACAGTGTGAACACTGCTCCACAGAACACCCTTAGAGGAAGTGTGCTGTTGATAAGTCAGATGGAGAACTGCTTCAAAGTCTGGAGGAACCTCTCTCCTTGGAAAATTATAGAGCTCACTAGCAGTTAGCCCAGAAGACTCCCTAGTCCCAAGAAACCTATTGAATTTCAACCCAGGGCTTCTATATGTTAATCCTAAACAGTTCCCACCCTCTTGCTCAAGAACTCGGGTTCTTTGGAAAACAGTTTGGGAATAAAATCATTTCCTGTTACTCAAGAGCTGCACTCAAAATTTTCATGGAAGGTAACAGAATCTCCAACAATAATGTTAATGCAGATCTGAGGATCTGAGCTAGTAAGTAAGCATTCAGGAAGGCCAGACAGAAAAACACACATGCATGCATAGACTCAAACAGACACAAGCATGCACACACACACACACACATACATTCACACACACACACACACACACACACACACACACACACACACACTCCTGTATACACACATGCAACGTAGAGAGGAAAAGTTTCATGCTCCCTCAGGAAGTTGTCCCGTTAACTCAGAGATGCAGCATCATTTTCAAGTTCTTTCCAATTCTGGCTAATTGAAAATAGCAAGAGAAAACTAAAAATAGGCAAAATATCATAAGAAGTTGAGAGCAGTGATTAGGGGAGAATGAATTTATCAAATCAATAAAGGGGGCAAGACACAGAGCAGAGAGGGAATGCTTGTCTGGTCTGCATTCAATTCCCAGCATTGAAGAAATTCCACATTATTATGTAACGCTTGAGCGCACCCATTGTGTAGTCAGATAAAGACCCCAGCCATACTGTTACAAGGTATCATGAGCGGCTGATATTACATTTGACTTAATTCTCTTGTCACATAACAGAAACAACAATAGCACCTGGCTCCTAAGTGTACCCCAGTAGACTTGAAGTTCTTAGGCCAATGCTCAACACTTCATTGCTGTTCTCCTTTTTACTAAGCTTGACATCATGTGAATTCCATCAACGAGAAGAAGCCACTTTTCAGTGTGCCTCAAAACTAATTAGAAACACAACTTCTTAGGCTGAGTAAAGATCCAGAAGGGGTATTTATTTCAATGTTTTTTATTCTGAGTGGTATAGACATAAAAAAAAGCACCTTGTTTTGACAAGTTTGCTTTATTTTTCCGAGAAAGAAATCTAGGAACACATTTGGATATTGAAATGCCAACATGAACTTGGTCATTGAGTAGAGAAGTCAATTTTCTACATAGTGCCATTAGCGCTAAGCATATCGTTCACACAGAAGGAGAGGCAGGTTTAAGCTGATCCATACAGAATGGAAACATCTGAGCTATCCATTGCTGCAGTATAACATAGCTTGTGTCTCTATGAAACCAGATGCTACATGAGTCTATTCAGGAGCAAACAACAAGGAACCAATTTGCTGTTCAGTGAGGATTGTGTTAAAGTCTAGGGTGGGGACAGCTTGTCTCCACTTAGTATGGACAGGACAGGTCTTGCTGATTCAGTCTTAAACACAGAATGCTTACTATGCCCCTCCTGAACATGGATCATAGAGTCATTGCTGTAGAAGTCCCCAGCATATAATTTAGCATCCATTCATTTATGACCCATTACAGACCTATGATGGACTCTACCTGTGTTTTTACTCCAGGACTATGACACAGACAGTACTGGACTTAGAGCATTCATAACCTCATGGAGAAAAAATCAGACAGTGCACAAGTGACAGAAACAGTCCCTAGTAGGCACAATCTTCCTTAAGAAAGGGAAGTATAGCAAAGAGACATTGAGTAGGTTGTCAAGACATTTTTTTTTTTTTTTTTTTTTTGTGGAATGAAAGACAGGAAACAGCTCCTCAGCAAATGTCACTTGGCAATCACTCCAGGCAAACACAGATGTCTTCCTCCTAAGGTTAGGAGTGGCAAATTTTCTTCCTTGCCAGCAGTGTAATAAAAGACCAAAAGTTACACACCCTCAACCACCATTTGACATGCCCCCCCCCCCCCGGACTCAAATTTCTTGGAACGATTCTCACCTGAGGTCCTCAATGTCAATGGAGGAAACTTTCTGTGCACGCTATAATCCAGATCATGTTTAAAGTCTCTCTGTTTTGTACGTATTCAATACACACAGCCCTAGAAGGCAGAAGTTACTTCATTCCCATCTTCCAAATGAGAGTGCCAAGGCACAGGGAGACCTAATCACTTACTAAAGGTCACACATCTGCCAGGGGACAAGCTCCAGACTGAAGGTAAGGCAGCTGGCTTCAGATTCTGAGCTCTTCCCACTTGACGTCATGGACGTGGAAGGAGCCATCGTAATGGCAGTACAGTGTGTTCTTCCCCCTCCCTCTTCTCCTGGTGCACACATTTACCTACCCAGTCTCAGAGCACGCAAGGTTGAGCCTTCTCCACAGAGAACTGAGAGACACATCATCATGAAGAGACACACGCGTTACTCCTCTAACAGAGGCGTTCCTACTTCCTGCTGAAGCTTGGTGTTGTTCCTTTAAAGAAGCGAGCAGACCCGCTCTTGTCCAACACCTACCATCCCTGGACTCCAGAAAACAACAGTAGCTTGCCCCTAGGAGGCACGACTTTTCTGTTTGTAAATAATGCTGCTCTATGTCGTCTTCATTCACTAAATTATAAAGCTCTGGAGGTGTCTTAGTTAATGTTTTATTCCCAGAATTTAGGGAAGTTTCAGATTTGTAAGACAAGTTGTTTAAATAATTGTGGGATGAATGAATGATGAACTTAAAGACATGTAAAATGATTTCTATTAATTTTAGGCTTGATACAATCATCCCTTTTGCCAGCTTTTATTTTTCCAGAGTCCATCGTACAATTAAGCCACCAAATGGCACCATTCTCAACTGGACCTTCGATGTCACTAGCGTAAAATTAAGAGCTTCAAAGTAATTGCTGCTTCGAACTCTCACAGCTGAGAAACCTGTATTTAGAGTGTCCTCTGAAGTAATCATCTTTTTTCTAAACATGTATTTGATCCCATCCACTCTTTCACAAGTTAGTCCCGTGTTTGGTGCTCTGTTTTGACTCCAAGCTACCTTCTGGGCCCCCATCTGTCAATAGCAAAGTGTTACAATTATGACTTCCCCTCCGTCAAATCTGCTAGTTTTTCTCATGCTCAGTTGCTATAGCACTTCAGTCTCCCTCTAAAGAGCCTTGTTTTTAATACTGCACATTTTTATCCACTATTCATTTACTTACACCCTTTCACAGATTTTTGTCGACATGCTACAGACTTTGACACTTGACAGTTTTCTGAAGCTTTTGCTAAGTAAATTGAAAATTGGGAGAGTACAACAGGAATCCAGGCTGTGTCTGCGTATGCTGTATGCTGAGCTTCCCCTCCGTGTTATCTAAGTCCTGCTGTGAGCCACTGCTTCATGAAGACTCAGCCCCAGTGGGTATGGCACTCCCTACTTATTGGGCTGCGACACTGTTAGTGGCAGAACTTTCAATAGGAAAACTCAGAAAACTTGACTGAAGATAAAATTTAAAATGTAGTATTGATCAGCTGCATAGCACATGTTGGGTTGGGTGTTCTCTGACCAAAATGTGTTAAGTTGTATAATTCTACACTATAATAGGCAAAGAACACAATTCCGGATAGACTTTATTTTACTAGTGAAAACATACAAATGGTCATTGAGTATACAACAGAATGCTCAGTAGTGTTCATAATGCTACTAGGAAAAGGTCAATAAAAATCATGACATACTAATTGATGTAGACTAGTATGTCTAATACCCGAAACATAGACAATACAAGTGTTTCCAAGAATGGAGAGAAATCAGAGCCATGGAACGTTGCTGTTTCTTAAAATGTTAAGCACACACTGTGACGTATCCATCATATCTATCTCCAGACAGGTAATCAGAGGACTGGAAACACATCTACACAACTTGTCCCCTACTGATTTAAAATGGCCACCGACTGAAGAGCCAACAAGCAAATGTGGCATATCTGCATGATGGAATGCTACCCCCCCATAACAAAGAGTGAACTCTGTATACGCAAGAGGGATGAATCATAAAAATATATTGCTCTTGAAAGGAATCGGGCACAAAACATCACAACTATTAGGAACCCAAATTTATAAAATGTCCAGAATAGACAACTTCATGGAGACAGAAAGTACCTCAGAATGCTCAGTGACCAAGAGAAGACATGGCTGGAAATAAATACAGCATTGTTTTCGGAGACAATCAATCGGTTCACAAATTGTATTGCCTTTTTGGTTGAGGAATCCTTTGATTAGACACATATTACTAAACTGTACAGTCTGCGCAGGTGTACTTTCTGGTGTAAAGTCAAGAACTCATTAAATTGGATTTTTCTCATTATACTTTTTAAGATTTATTTTTATTATTTTAATTGTGTGTGTGTGTGTGTGTGTGTGTGTGTGTGTGTGTGTGTGCAGATGCCTCTGGATGTAAGAAAGGCCATTAATTCCCTCAGAACTATAATTGTGTGCCACCTGAAAAGGGTTCTGGAAACCAAGTGCAGGTGCTCTGAATGAGCAGCAAGTGCTCTGAACTGCTGAGCCATCTCTCCGGCCTCAAATCTGATTCACAATAGTAACAACTCACATCTTTAAAATAACTGTAGGGGCTGTAGAGATGGCTCAGCAGTTAAGAGCATTGCCTATTCTTCCAAAGGTCCTGAGTTCAATTCCCAGAAACCACATGTTAGCTCACAACCATCTGGGGGTCTGGTGCCTTTTTTTCTGGCCCACAGGCATACATGCAGACAGAGTATTGTATACTTAATAAATAAAAAATATTTAAAAAATAAAATAACTACAAAAACATGTTTTAAAGTCAGCTTCTGATTCAACTATACTAAAAATTCTTCATAGAATATTGAAGGCACAAAAGCATTTCTTACCTGTCGTCAATGAGGGAAAAATACGTATGGGTTTCGATTTTAAAAAGTAACTCAAAAAGAATAAATTAATATAAGAAATGTGTTTTCCTCCACGGGACCCTTGCTTCTTTGTTTGTATATTGAGCCAGGATTTGTGTATTTCTTGCTGTACACATTGTGTGTCTATGATTCCATACATGGGGTAAGCAGAGATGATTTCCCTATTATTTTTATAAGACCTTGTGCCTGAAGACTCTCCTAGCGAAACGTTCCTTCTAAAATAATAAGGTCTCGAGAGAGAACAGTGAACACGCACCTTGTTTATAGTGTATTGTGGACTAACAAATGAGAGCATGGACTTGCGGGTGCACATTTCTTTCTCCATGTGTGAATATTTGTATCCCCAAAAGATTTAAAGCCTCATTTCAAATCTTTAAATTGCACAGGAAGATGGTACTATATACGGAGACATTAATTCTTTTCATAATGAAGAAATGAAACTACCATATTTAATTTTGGAATCCTATTTTAGTGAGAGAAACCTGGTTTGTATTGACTCGGTAGATTTGTGTCATACCTAATTTATTGAGGTAGAGTTTTGTGGAGGCAAACACATATAAATGTACAAGTTTCATGTATAATTGGGAAGCATAGATAAAAATAATTTGACATTGAAATTTATACTTAAGAAATGGTGCACTTCACTGCAATCAATTTTTCATTATGCTGTTGAGATCAATAGCTACAAATAAGATATAAAAACTCTATTATTGATGGGGCATATGTCAGTATAAAATGTGCTGTTTTCTATAGCGTTTCAGAAGGAAGAAAATTGTATTATACACTTTCCAGTGATATTCATATCGCTCTGCAGAGAATGCCTATTAAAATCAATGTACAGTATGTCAACACGGGGACATTTTGTAATACTGAGAAAGGGTAGGACATATACACACAAGGATACCACTGTGGATAAAATATTACCTTAAGTTCATTTTTCTGGGGTCAGTTGAAATAATGAAGATACATGGATTTTTATTTTTCTTCTCTCTCTCGATTTTTTTTCTTTTTTGTTATATTTGAAAATGAATCCGGCTTGGTCATTACTAAATGTGATTGTCTCACAGAGCAGGCTGGCCTTGTGGCATTTATCAAATTGAATGCACCCCTCCGCCACTCTCCCCCAGTGCTCCACATCAAGGATGGTGCAACAAGGAAGTCACAGAGCCCATGTTGAAGAAGGGGAGAGGGCATATGAACCCAGATAGAAGAATCTGGTTTCCAGAGCACTGTACTATCTATGTCGCTGATGATGAAACTTCAAATTCACAAAGCCCACCTGTCTCTAATCGCACTCTGTTAGGAAACAAAACACAACCTCAGTGAAAGAGGCAAGAAGGAATATGTTGGGATAAGAAGAACTGAAGTGTAATGGACCTAGCTAAGAATATTTTATTTCAATAATTTACACATCTTGGTGTTTATGTTTAAATTTACATATATTTTTTTCCTGATGAATAAAACAGTTAATACGAAAATTTGCATACCCTTTCAAAGAGCCAACCCCTTCGCTGAATGACATCACTCCACCACTTCTGTTTCAAGGCTTCACCATTAGGCCATAATAAAGAGACATTCTAATCTGAAATAAATTATGCCTTGGTGGTAAATTTAAAAGAATACCCATTCTCCATCTATTTTTGTTGTAATAAGACTCACATAACGTCAGTAACTTGACAGTGAGAGCTGTTTCACAAAAGCGTATCTTATATAATAGATATAATATTAATAATAAATGCACATATATTCAAATAATATTTATTTATTTTCTGGAAGAGCTGTAAAATTCATGTTTTAGTTTAGATAATAAATGGTTTTCAAGTGAGGCGATTATGAGGCATTGTGTTAGAGAGAAGTAAGAAATAGTATTGTGTGTTTGTGTATGTATGTGTGTGTGTGTATGGTCACACACCTCTATGCATACATGCTAACCGCAGACATGACTGATTATAGACTCATTGTACCTATGTCAATTAAGCCACAATTTAAAAACCTTGGAGTCTTACTTTTTTATTTTCTTTTTTTATATATAATTCTAATTTTTTATTTGATTTGCATTTTACCTCTGCATTTATGCCTACCCACCGCATGTGTACCTAATGATCAAAGAGTTCAAAAGATGGCATCAGATCTCATAACGCTGGAGTTATGGATAGTTGTGAGCCACCACTGAGTACTGGGAGTTTAAGCCTTGTTCCTCAGCAAGAACCACAATTGCTCTTCGCTATTGAGCCATCTCTGCAGCCCCTCTTTACTAAACCCACTTTTTACTTCCTACAGAAATTGTTTTAGGCAGGGAACATTGCCACTATTGTTATATTTTATTGTCTCGTGGTTGTTCAGGCTGAAGTTCAGTATCAAATTGTCAGTGAATCTGGCTCCTTGTGAGTTCTCCCTCCTTGACTTGTCAATGATTGCCTTCCTCCTATGTCCAATTGCAGCTTCTGTGTTCTCAGAAGCTTGTTGTGTCTTCTCTTCTTATAAGGACACTAATGTCATTGGTTCAGGACTCAAACTTACAATTCATTTTAACCTAATTACCACTTCATAGCCCCTATGTCTAGATATTTGTTTCCTAAGTGAGTGGAATTGTGGATCTGTGATCACACTCTGTGGACCTAAAGTATCGTTATCTTTACCATGTTTCACGTGTTTACATACCAAAGGTTTCTCCCAACATTCACCTTTTTCCTTCCTAAAATTTTGTGTTTTGTAGATCATAGTCAGGATTCTAATAGTTAGGTTTCTAATGTATGAATTTTGGAGAAAGACACAATTCAATCTATAAGAAGAGCTAAGACATATGCAGTAGTGTACTCAATATACATGGTATAGTATCTACAACTCAGATGGGCTCAGGGGAGGTGACTCTTTCAAAAAATTTGGAACTAAAGTTCAGGTATCTTGTTCTTAGTAAAAAGAGATGATAGCTCACATAATTTTCAATTACAAACTGAAAAAATAAAGAAGGACAGGAAAGAGGTTTGGGAGTTCAAGGTCATCCTCAGCTATACAGCGAGATCAAAGCCAACTCGGGCTGCGAGAGAGCCCAGTGGCCAGTCAACAACAGTGAAGATGAACAAGAACTATTAAGATCTTAGCTATCTCACAAGAATGGCACTGCATGAGCTGATTAATAATGAAAGGCTGGACTAATTAGGAGCAATACAGACACGGGGTTAATGGAGGGCAGAGTGTTCTTGAATGGTAAGAAGTACCGAGAACAGATGGAAATACCAGAGGAAGAACAAGGAATGTGGCCCAATTACAGCCGGCCACTCTTATATTCTGCTGATCCTATTGTGCTATCATCGACTTGTTTCACAGTCCTCTGTTGAGTCAGAGCAAGTCAATACAGCACACAGTTCTCACATAGTCCATTGCTTGAACGCACTCACCGTCACTGGCTTTATTAAGACTCATGGCTTCCCAGTTATGATTTCCATGAGCTGAAAGTAAGATTCTATTGGTTATGTTAGGTCATGCTCTATGGCTCATTACAATATGTTATACTAAAATACAAAGAAGAAAAAGTTTAAAGTAAGCTGCTGGACTTTGAGCTGAATTGAAATAATAAACAAACAGGCAAGTATTTGTTAGCAGGTCCACTGTGCATCAGAACATCCTCGAACAGCTGGCTGTACTCTGGATGGCTATCTCCCATAGATGCAGTGGCTTTTACCTGCTAAAAAGAATTATTCACTCTTACTTATAACAAGGTTGTCTACTTTCTGAGATGTTGAATGTTCCATTTACACTCCATAATTTTGGAGAGATTCTCAGTCCAGTGATACTGTTTCTTATTAGAACTCTAGAATAGATATTCCGTACATTACTATAATCATGGCCATGGTGAACAGAAAGTTTAAAATGGTACGTTTCAAAATTCCTGCTTCAATAGACTAGAACACACAGTTTCCCTCCCAGTGAGTCTCACTCAAACTATGCATAGCTTTCTGGTATTTGTACATTATTTATAGACTGTCAGAAATGAAATGACTGACAATAGCATTGATTATTTTTATGATCGAATATTCAAACTAAAATTTAGAAAAATTGAACCTGACATGAAAGCAGAGACAAAAACTGTGTGGTGTCAGATCTTCATATATTGGCAGAGGAGAGAATATTTGTCGTAACCATATTTTGAAAGTTTAACAGGAATTCCTTCCAGACTGTGGTATTACATAGAACAAAAATGGCAAGAGCAACAGCTGTTGTGACCTTTGAGCTGTCCCAACCAACAATTAGAGAATGCCTTACTTAGGAGGACTAGAGAGCAAGGAATTCCATGCAGGTGTGTGGCTACCTTAGGCTTTGAGGTTAACACGTGTTCGTGGATCAGATTAACTAAAGAGCATTCTAAGCGGAAAAAAAAAGAGTGATTCAATATGATCCAATATTAACAGAGAAAACGATGTCTAAAGCTTAAAAGAGACCAAATAAATAAAAGCCTAAAGTAAAGCTGAATAACAAAAAATGAATGATTAAATAATCGCTGATAAGCTAGTGAAGATGAAACACATAGATGATAAGAAACAAAAGCAATTCCCACAAAGTGGGCATTTTCAAGAATCATGAGATGTTGATCTTGTTGATTTCTTGAGTTTGAGAGTATTTCAGCAAAATTCAAATGTTCCCATCCAAAAGCTGTCCATAGGCAGCAATTTACCCCGTGGGAAGAGGGTGGGATGTGATATCCCCTAATCCTGGCTACATGCTGATTTTGCCTGCAATCCTTTCTATGCTGTGTATCCCTTAGCTGCTTTGCATGGAAACTATTTAAATAACCCAGAACTCTATTTCCTCACCTAGGAAGTGGAACATTGAGATTGTATCCATGAGGACTGCATTGAGAACTGTTTATAACCTCCTTAAAAAAATGTGTTCCATGTAACTAGAAATGTTTGTGTTCATGTTCATTGTGGCACTAATACGACACATTAAAATTTGCATATCTATAGTGATAATAAGAAAAGTAGTAACTCCTAGAATATTGGTTCAGAAAAATGCCTAGATTGTTTTAATTAAGGTTGATTCGAACAATAATATAAAAGTAAAAACTTCCATTAAAAATCATATTGCATATTTTTCTGCTAACTTCTAAAAATTACTTCTCAAATCTGAAGTATTTTCATATGAACTCCGATATGGACAAAATGGTAGCGGCAACGCTCCCATCTCATTCTCTCAATGTATATAGGATGAACTGTTTTCATTGCCAGTATGACCTCTTTCAGAGTACTGGTATAAAATCCACCTTAGTGCACTAGATGGTAGCACAATTACCTCGTTTCTGTGACCAAATATGGGACAGAAGTAACATACAGAGCTGAAGGTGTGATTTTAGCTAACTCTTAATGCCCCTAGGCCACCATGTTGAGGGAGACAGGATAGAATTCCTGGTGTCAGGAGAAGGTGGCTAAGACACACACCTTCATAGATTAGGAAGAAAAACTGCACCACAATGGGAGGGCATATCTGCCTCAAATGTTTATCCCAGCTGCCCTATATGCACATGGAAGCCTCAGGACCAATGCTTCTACAACCGCCACAGGCTGACAATCAAGCACATGGGCTGAGATGGGGGCATTTCGCTTTCAAAATATGATATACTCCAACTCCGAAGGCTCCTGGCCATCTCATGACGACAAACTTGAAGGTAGTCCAACTTCAAGACTTCTAAAGTCTCAACAGTGAACAACAGTGCTACAGTGCTAAAAAAGCTGAAGCCTCTTCCAACATTCAGTGCAAACTCTTAGCAGAAAGCTCTCGAAAATAAAAAAAAAAAGGCTGCTTCCATGCTTCCAAAACACGATGGTGCAAAGTAAACATCCAATCAAATGGAAGGGGTTGTGGGATAACAAGAAAGACTGGACCAAAGTACAAACAAATATTTACGCTTGCAAGTGCTGTAACGTTATGTGGCACTCAGCACATTTCGGCAGCCCTTCCCACCCAGCTTTGCCATTTATAGTGCACATGGCCCTTGTCTTGGTCCAGTTTCACTAGAAGCCTGTAGCTTCCTGTATATATACGATTTTCCGGTCATGTTTCTCACCCCGGGGTCTCCATCACAACTCCATTAACCTTGGCTTCTTCTTAGCAGATTCACTGGCTGCTTATTGAGTAGCATCGTGCAGTGACAACCAAACTTGTTGCATATTGCCCAGCCACATGGGCGTTGTTATCTATTTATTTCTTGGTTTAACTAAATGCAAGTCTTCACAACCCAGCACTCTTATATTCAGCGTGTGTGCCAAACCAAGCGTATGGGAATAGTATCAAATTCTGTTGCTAACTCAAATTATAAGCCAGGATGCCCTGGGACAAGAGCTGCAGTGATTTCTAAGTGTTCTAGAGGCTGAATGTATGGAGAGCGCTTCCCTAAGTCTTGCTTCTCAGTGTGGACCCCAGCTCATAGTCTCTTTCCAAATGAGCATGGGTTTCACTTGTGTTTATATTTTCAAACCCTGGAATATCTGATGGACAGTACCTTTTTCTTCAGGCCCCTTTCCTTCTGTTCTAGTACAATCTCCAAAGTGTTGGGTTTAGTGACTCTTTATATGTTTCCATCTCGTGTGTACTCTTAAATTCACACACGCGTCTCTCTCAGCATTCTGCAGATTTCCACAACTCTTGGTTCTGCTCTTTTCTTTGCTTTCTCTCTATGAATATGGCCGGGCTGTGAATAACCCATATTCACATATTCAGTGTATAACCATATTCAGTGTCCAGCCCATATTCTGTGTTGTTTTGAAACTTCCTCTGGCAGAGTAGTTAGTTCATTATTTTTAATTCAACCGCAACCAGATTGCTTAACACAGAGACCAAAAGCTGCAAGACTGGCTCCCAAAATTTAACATAAATGACCTCTATTGCATTTCTTCAGAGAACCTTGGTTGTCTTTTCATTTCTCACTAGCGAACTCTTTGGTGCCCACATTTCTATCACGATTCAATCTTCTGAACTCCCAGCACAGTGGTTAAACTCTATGTATAATATCCTGGGCCTCACTAGTAAAAATCTTCAAACCTTTACCCATTCTTTCCCCAGAACCATGACAAAGACTTTTGAATAGGGGGTGAGTTTTGTCATAGCAACAAAACCACTCCTCATTCACAGTTTTCTTTAATTGGCTACTTTATTTCTTTCTGTTATAAAATAACTTAAGACAAATAAAAGAAACAATGATATATTTTTTCTCATTTACAGTTCTAAGGGGTACAGTTCATCCTGTCAAAAGGAGAATGGGGGACTTTATTGTGGTGTGGAGCACGCAGTCAGGGATATTTTCATGTTGGTGAATCTGGAATCAGTTATGAAATCCAGGACCAAGAGATGGATCATGGGAGTTTGAATAACGTCAGGACCCAGTGGCCCGGATGAGAGCTATAGATGACTAAGTAGAGTACTTCCAAACTGTGCCTGCTTCTGGTGGTAGTGAAGTTCTCTCTGCTTCCTGATGCACCAAGATATGAGCAGTGACTCTTTCTCCCACCAACCTGACTACTACTGTGTTTCCTTGTGGTAGACTGTGGGATCTAGGACTGAGAGCCAAAGGCCAGTTCCCAGTGGTCTCACTCCTCCAGACAGGTCTCATTTCAAATGGTTCCATAGCCTCCTAAGAAAGCTCCATCAACTATGAACCAAATGTTTACACACAGGAGCCTGGTGAGGACTCTTCAAATTCAAGCCACACTATCTGGTATCTAACCAGGAAAATACCTTGTAAAAGGGATAAACTTTAAACTACTATTTAACTTTTTATGTATTCTTTGGAACGGAGTAGTAAAACTGGGTTTTTTTTGATTTCTAAGGATTAAATGGTCTATTTATGTCAATATAATATGACATAAATTTAATATAAAACTTTATATATATATATCAAAAAAGAACTGTAACAGACTGAATTAATAAAATTTTATTTTTCATTTTATTATTTGTCTTCTTCTTTTGAGAACAAGCTGCTCCAAGTTAAGAAATCAAGTAAAAGATAATCTTTTACTTGGTTGTTTTTCTCTAACCAGTGATTTCTCTCTAAATTGAAAGCCATGGACAGCTACCTCCCACTGCTCCTCAGTTTTATAATCTGCTCTGGGCTGCATCGTCAGTCATAGAACCGTAAACATTTTGCAGACAAAATAAATAAGAGAAATGCCCCCCTATACTTGCTTCATCTCCTCCAGAAATGTGTGCAGCTATTAGCTTCTGCAAGCGTACATTAGCATTCTGAAGTAGATGCTTCTGGGTTGAACATGTCCTGTGCTGTTTCACCAGAAACCAATCAGAAATAACTGATTTTATAGCCCTATGGACAGACTGGAAGTTTACCTGAATCATATGCTTAATATATTTGATTTGGTTTTAATTAGAACAATTTTATTAGATAAATTTATTACTAGGACTCTATGGATTGCCTATTATGTCCTAGACACTCAGGAATAGGAAAAAATTAATATGCAGCTCTAATCTCTAAGAAGAAATGTATTTGGTGGTGAATATAGACAGCTGAAAAGAGAGACTATTACAATGGCAGGCACTGACATCCACAGGGCATTCATGATAGCATTCATGGCACTCTTTGAGTACCTACTATGTGTCCCGGTTTGATATAGTTCTGGAAATATTAACATTTATTGTGAACATTTAAGAGAAAGGTAGAGTCTTCAGACTTTTCAATTGTTATGAATTATTGATTTTTTTTTTTTTGCTCTGGCCCTTGGAACCACTACCCTTAAAAATCTACCATGGGGTAGAGGCCGCAGGCAATGGATACTTGCTCACTATATCAAGAAAAGAAGAGATAATCAGATGGACGTGTGTATTTAACCTGTGCAAGTGGTAGGACATTGGAGTTTGTAGAAAATAGAATAGATCAAGTGTCTGATGTATTCTTTTAGACCATGTTTGGTCCCTGAATCTCACTTCTTCTGTCTCCTCCCATAGTAGGACAACTTCATTATTTTTCTTACTTGTGCCATTATCTTTCTCACGTGGGGCTGACTCGTGAATGTTATCCAGTACAGTGTGTGAACCATGGCAAATTAAAGAACACATGTGCTCAAATTGAGAGGTGGCTATTGGTGACTTTATCATCACAGTGACTACTCTAGAAAAACAAGACAGAGGAAAAGGGAATGTCTAGGGAGGCAATTCATGGGATTGAGGTGACTCGGTGTATGGTATGGAAACCTATAGCTGGTTGTGTTATGGTAGTGGAGATAAAGCAGAAAGGGCAGAACCATAAGCACGATGAGGCTAAAACTCTCACAAGCCCACCTGAGTGACTGTTGAGATTAATGAGTCCTGGCCTTCAGTTGCTTTTCCTTTCTAGAACCTTCTAATATAAGTTACTAGAAGCTGTGCCTAGTTAGAGGATCAGAGAATCACCTGTTGACCATTAACTACAGTGTATTTAAGTCTACATAGTGTTAATAAAGATGGGCTTTCTGAACCAGTGTTTTGGAGCTGCATGTGTCAGTCTATCTCTGTGTCTATGTTCTCAACCTCCAGCCCCCTTACCCGAAGCTCAGGAACTGGGTGCCAGGGCACAGAGCGCAGACACGGGGGCATGGTGTGTGGCAAGTGACCACATCTGCCAGCCATGTCTTCTACCTACCACAAAGCTTCTACAAACTTTGCAAGCAATGGAAATATCTGGGGACCAAGTATTTAAATAAAACCCTGTGGGAGAAATTTCACACATGAACTCTTACAAGAAGTTCATGGTTGCTTTTTAAATAGAAATTCTAAAGACCAAGTAGCTTCAGTGCTCAGAAGACTAAATGGCAATAGTAGAAGGAAGACGCACTGGTCACTCTCCATCTCCATGACCAAATACCTGACAGACCTACTTTAAGACAGGAAAGACTTATTTGGGATAACAACTCTAAATCTTTTAATCCATCCTAACAAGAAGGGCAAGGCAGAGTGGCTTAGTCCACAGCAGGGGGTGGCGAATGGTGGCAGCTCTTCAGAGCACCTTAGACTAGCAAGGAGAGATAGCAACTATCACATGGGGACTGAACTGGAATTTTGAATGTCAGCCAAGACTCACACTTAGTGCTCTGTCACGTGACTGTTGCAATTTTCACTTATTCACAACATTTCTTCAGTCATGGGTGACAGAAAATGCCTGAGATGTGGCGTGATAGCTTTTTGGAGAGCCTTAAAAAGTTTTAGCCTTTCAGGCGGATCTCTATGAGTTTGAGGCCAGCCTGATCTACAAGAGCTAGCTCCAGGAGAGGCTCCAAAGCTACAGAGAAACCCTGTCTCAGAAAAAGAAAGTTTTAGCCTTTATGACTTCTTTTCGGGGTTCAATTAAAGATGTCACAAATAACTAAAGGAGGCTAAAAATCTGGGGGTAAAGATCCTAGGGGTAAAAAAAATCTACTTAGAACAGGAATCATCTATCCATAGTTCTTTATTCTTTCTTTTCTTTCTCGTTTCTATCAACTCTCCCTTGCTCTCTCTTGTTCTACATTGTTCTTAGTTCTACAACATTCTTTAGTTCTTAATTCTACATGGTTCTACCCATTACAAACGTTTCCAGTCCTATATACTCTTAAAACCAACAATTCCCCAACCCTAGCAGGTTCCAGAACCAGAATTCTTTAGCCCCATAAAAACTCGGATAAGAGCTTTCACACACACACATACACATTCACACACAGACACACACACACACGTGCGCACGCGCGCGCACAAACACACACACACACACACACACACACACAGATCCATGGGAGTGGCTAGTACACATTCGGTGAACTCTGATGGAGAAGTTAGTTAAGAAAGGAACTAAATCATTAGGGAATCCTAGAGAGGAAAGTTAGTGTGCTATACTACATTTTTAGGTGGTAAATAAAAGGTTAAAAGGTTTATTTTCAGTAAAATTATGAGTAGGGCACATATTGTCTAAATCAGCATGTCACTTCTTTTTCTCCCAGTAAGCATAGAGGCTACCAGGTAACCAGGCAACCTACATAAATAGTCAGGGAGAAGTTGATGGCTCTTGATCACATGGCACATACACCCGATGCTGCAGTTTCTATGGGTGTGGAGTTAGACTTACTGTTCTAAGTGAAGAAGAGACCCAGGCCTCTGAATTATCAGTTCCAAGCTACGCTGTTATCAGTCCTTCTGATTGTGGGTATTATGGGTCTTTCTCTGGGTTGCAGTTCATTTTCTCTTCTGCTGTCCTAGAGAATTCTCAACTAAATCATCACTAAGGTGAGGTGAAAGCGAGCATAAGGAGTTAGGAATTTGTTAAGTGAGGTAAAAACAAGAGTAACAACTTGGGCAGTTCTATGTCCTTGGAGATCTGTTTATATCTTAAATGGGACACTCTTGCCTAATGACTGACCAATTGCCTGCTGATAGACATAAATGCAGGAAAGCCGATCTCTGCACTTACCTAGGAGAGAGGAACAGTGCCTCGCAGTGGGAAACTGTTCTTAACTTGGGAATTAATCCCCAAATATGCAACAGAAAGGGAAGTCAGCTACAGAGAAAAATCTACAGCAAAAGATGGCTACTTTATTCACAAAGCAACAATGCCAAAAAGCCTTGCCATTTGGTTTAGCCTTTACCAGATCCCTTGGTTCTGATAAGTCCCTCATGAAAAGGTGGCTGAGCAATGACTGGATGGATAACGTTGCAGTTGGTAGCATAGCTTATCTCAAAACCTCTCCCTCCCTTCAAAAGCAGGAGGGGAGAGGCAGGAAGAAAGATAGTATTTGGGATTATATAACAAAACACATAGAAAAGCTAAAACCCTCCCTTGCCTATCAGAGCAGAAATACCATTTCCCTCCTGCCCTATGTGCAAAAAAACATGAATGCAGGACTAATCTCTTCATAGAAATCTTGGTTTTGAATTCCAGTTTCACCCTGAATCTGTGTGTTCATAAACTTCCCATCTTCCCATGTTCTGCCCATGCAGTCCAGCGAGTTGTTTGTGTTCACGGTTTCCGCACTCTCAGGAAGGAGCAGGCGCCCCAGCATAAGGGAGAATCCTGAAGGTAGTGAAGCTGGATTGGAATAATTAACCTTCGGTCCTGCCTCAGACGATACTGACAAACATTTATACAAATGCTCTTAAATTTGCCCGTTTTGCTTGCAAATTTCATACCTTATGAAAGTGATGCATAATTTAATAGAAGCATCGCTCCAAAGGGCAAAAACACTTTTCAGAAAATTCATGTTGTTTTGTGCCTTGTCACTTCTTATCTGCAAAGGAGAAAGAAATCTCGTACAATACCTGTGACTTCTTCAAATATTTTAGAACTCGGAAACCCAGTTAATTGTGACTTTGACTGGAAACAGGAACATAGCCCTAGCGTAGAATGCCCTCTCCCTTTATAGACGGCTGGCAGGGCTTGCTTTTCACTGTGGGAGGAATCCATTCTTTGTAGAATATTCCCACACATGTCTGTGTCTGTTTCTCAGAGTGGTGCCACAAAGGATATGACCCCTTTGCTCCCAGTAACCTTTCATGGCGCTGAATCGCCTGGACGTTGGTGCCAGTCAGCACGATTTGATTTGCTATGGTAAGAATAAGATTATATCTAACAGCAGACGATGTCATTTCCAGGTTCAATGGGCACAGATTTAAAACTAGTCCTCCCTTTGACCCTGGGGATTCTCTTGAACTCTTGTGCCTTCTTTGACAGTGTTTGTGAATGAGTGAATTCATGGAAAACCCAAGGTTATTTTAATGACAATGGTCCCACAGTGACAAAGGGAGAAGGCAGGGCCCTCTCCCCCAGCCGGGTATTCCTTTCCAGAGCCCACTTCCTTCCTGGCAGCTGGCTGTGGAGTGAATTCCCGGGGATGGTCAAAGGCTGAGTGCTGGTGTGTCTGCAAGCATACTGCTGCTACTGATCTGTGAACATGACATGCCTGAGAATATCAAATCACCATGGCAACAACAAACATGGAGCTAAATTCCATTAGCGGCAGGGACTCATCGAGTCAAACAGATAATGTTCAGGGGCTGGCCAACTGCCCACAAAGGCCTATGTGAAAGTTGGGATGAATTAACTCCAGCTCATTAGGGCAGCATTTGTAGGAATTCTCTCTCTCTCTCTCTCTCTCTCTCTCTCTCTCTCTCTCTCTCTCTCTCTCT
>NC_022028.1:26289324-26306574 GCF_000317375.1 Microtus ochrogaster | reverse complement strand
AAGTCCTTATAGTTATTGCATATCTTGAGTAAACATTTAAAAGCCTATTAACCAGTCCATTCCCAAGAACACACATTGAGAATTGCTTTCTCGATTTCCAAAATACTCATGGTTTCCACACGTTATCTTTGGTGGACTTAATTTATTTACATCCCTTTTCCCTACAAATAAGTGGCAGAAACCTGCAGAGTTTGCATTGTGTTTGTTGCTGCACGGTTTTCTTTGAGACCTCCAGAATAAGGTTAAATCACGCAGCACTCTTGATTGCAATCAATCAGGGCTGAGAAGGTTTTGTTTAGGGTTGAACACCTGCTCAAAACAAGAGGGAAAAGATAAACTCTTTGAGGGGAATCTGTTCATCTCACATTGAATATAGCCAGTTCATAGCTTTAAGTTGTATGCAATACCTATCTCCTAGAGTACTAGTTTCAAAAGGTTTATGATTCATCCTCAGAGAAAAACATGGTTGTCTTCTGCCACACAACCAGTTCATGGGAGGAGAAAAGGTACAAGGATGCGTAGGGTTGAGGTGGGACTCCATGGTAGAGCTATTGGCTGAAGTAATTGTTTGGCTTCCACCACAGGAAGAAGAGAGACAAACAAAGATTCGAAGGAAAGAAAGAAGGAAGGAAGGAAAGAGGGAGGAAAAAAAGGGGAGGTGAAGAGAATGGGAAAGAGAAAGAAAGGAGGGGAGAGAAGAGGAATGGGGAGAGGTGAGGAAGGAAGGGAGAGAGAAAAAAATAGAGAATTCTAACAACACGTATCATACTCTCTTGTTTTTACTGGAGACCTCCATTGTTCTTGCCCCTGACCCACAGACGTTTTTAGAACACATGTTCCTCCTGTATTTATCTTATCAACCACATAAAATTTGACCATGGGGGTGACAATAGTACATGATGGATATGGGGAACATTAATGAACGGATGAGAAGTCTGCTATGGAGTTCCAGCTGCCAAAGAAAACCTGATGCCGTCTATGGACCTTGGGGGCTGGACGTTAATAATTCACACAAGAGAATGAGTAACACTGACCTACACGCTAGTTTCCTTTTCCAGAGTGGAGAATGAGAAAGGAGGCATGTCTATTTCTAATAATTATAGACGTAGATGCTGTTTTTTCTCCAGGAATTTAAATACGCAGGATCAAGCCATAGGTACCGTTATGGACCCTAATATATTCTAGAGATTAATCCACCTTTTTTTCTGACATTCCTTTCTACCAGTAGTGCAAGAGGGAGGATAATGAGATTTAAGACATTGTGTTTGTATCTGCTACCTCCATCTATGCATCAAGTTGTTTCATGTCCGGTGTATGGAGGTGTGTATGTGTGTATTTGTCTGGAGCAAGTGGAAGATATGGATGGGAGGTAATTTTTAAAAAAGCGAACAGTTCTCTGGATGTTTAACTATATTGGGGCCATTGGTATGAAGGAGAAGGCATCCCGTCACAAAGACTGATGACTCGTGCCTGACAAGGCTTTTGAACAGAGTGGTGACAGAAGAAAGGACTATCCAAAAGTATTGAAAGCAAGGACATGAAACTCCCCATGATACGCTGAAATGTCACACTCTGACTCTTGTCAGAAAAAAAAATGAGAAATTGCATAGATTTATTTTTGTTTTATAACTTTGATGAACTTTCTTTTCATCAAAGCACCGATAAAGTTTTGTGAGTCAGTTTTAAGTTATCTGTGCAATTTTTCTACCGAGCGAAACTCATGTAATTGCACTTCCAAGGGTACCAACCTTTATCTGATACCAAAAGTTTTCATTCTCCACTGGTGGTTTTAATACATCAAGCCTAACCAAATTATCAGTTGTTTCTTAAATAGCTTCTAAAATCATAGGTCCTTAAACCAGTTAGAAGTAAATCTAAGACAATCAAATCAGTTGATGTAAATCTGCATTAAAATAAATCAGTATTATATTTCAGCCCTTATTGCTATGTTAAGACAGGCAGACATCTTTCCCTATAGAGAATGATAGAGAAACTTTGGCAATCGATAGTTTTAAAGGTTATTTGAAATTAACCTACTTTTAAAAAATGAAAACCAAGTATGAATTGCTCCTGTCTTTTGAAATCATTCCTCCTCCCCACTCCTTTGTACACTACACTATGACGAATTAGAAAGTAGCCCAGAGCTAATGTTTCTTCTTTACATGACTTAAGATATAAAATCTAAAATCTACATGGTTTAACTCTTCAGACTTGCCTGTGCTCAAAATAATCAATACTCATTAACTGCAAAAGCCTTTTGTTTACGACCCCAGAGCAGCTGTCCATTTCCTTTCATTCTTGAGCCCTAAGACCTTGCTAGGGGGTGCTAATTTCAGGACATTCCCTTGGCGCCAAAAGCAAATCCTCTCCAATATAGTATCTTTAATATGTTGTGAGCCACAGCCTTCTCATTCTCTTTGCTGGAATTTTAGGGGCAAGCAAGGTGAACATCTGGCCATCTCCAATTTATCCCTCGTCTCCATGTGCCTGATGCCTCCCATCACCATGGCAATAACTTGGATGGGTCAGAATGCACAGCACCCACGTCCCATGTCAACATGCGTCAGTAATGTTTTGAGCTCTTTCCTCAACTCCTGGTTGTGCCCCTGTTATATTGTTTTATTATTATCGTTGCTCCCTCTGCTAGACCCACGCTGCCCTTCTGTCGGTGTCAATGTCAACACATACACCAGGTGACAGCATTATCAACAAATTTGGTGTCAGCACTTCGCCGTGTTCCCTCCAAACTGTGTCAGCACCTGACCCTGTGCTGGTTCACAGAGATATTTTAAATTGTAATTCACTTTTTTTTTTTTTTTTTTGCTGGGATTGACCTGATAATTACAGGGAGAATGAGCTACTTGGGTGAAAAGGAGATAGCCTTTCACTGTTGTAGATTAAAAAACTAGAAAAAAAAAATGTAAGCTTCGGCCTCTGGCTCTCCAAAGGATGGTGGTCCTTCTGTCTTCTGGCTAGCTACTTTGAAACTAGTAAGCAACAATTTTCACACCCAGGGCAACTATTAGTTTCTCTCTCTCTCTCTCTCTCTCTCTCTCTCTCTCTCTCTCTCTCTCTCTCTCTCGTTTCATGAAGAATTTTGCACTTCCAGACAAGTAGTTCATAAGCTAAAAGACCGAGAGTAATAGTCCTATTGTTAGAAGCTTCTGGTGTATTGGTTTCTTTTGTGTCAAATGAAAACCAGATGTTCCTAATGTCAAAACACTGTTCAGTCAAGGTGACATTCTTCTGATGTACAATGTAAGAGATACTTTTGGAAGTTCTCTTCCAAATAAGAAGCCCGTGTCACGCAAATGGCATTTACTTGTCTCTAAGACCTGGTGCCTTTTTCGAGGACAGTGAGATAGTACTGCTACTTTTCTTAGCCTTAGAGTCCCATTCTGTGTCTTGTCTCTTCTTGTTCCCATGCCAGTTTGGCACCAGCCAGCCCTGGAGTGACAGCAGATTCAGTACCTGCTAAGAATTCTAATCTTGAGTCATGGATATTGACTTTCTTCTCTATCTTCACATGGGAGAAGGTGTAAGAGGGTTCTTGAGGGACTCTTCGTGAGCTTGTGACTCTATTCCATTCACGAGGGCTCTACTCTGATCATCTCCTTCCTTTATGTGGCTGTCTATCTTTTTAAATTGAGTTTCATTTTTTTTTCATGTATTTTTATCATATTATTTTCCTTTTCCTAACTCTTCCTAGGTCTTACCTTTCTATACCTACCCAACTTCGTATTCTGAGTATTCTTCTCTAAAAATAATAAAAATAAAAACAAGCAAACAGACAGACAGACAAAGGATACCAAGTCAAACCAAAACAGCAACAGAACACATACACACAATGTACTGGCCAACTACTCCTGATACAGGGATGTATTTATTTATTCTTTTATGTGAATAAATGTTTTGACTGCATATATGTGTGTTTATGTGCCATGTAAGTGCCCTAACACCTGATGAAGTCAAAGGCATCAAAACTCTTGCACCTGGGATTGCTGATGGTTGCAAGTTAACATGTGGGTGCTGGGACTTGAACACTGGTCCTCCATGGAAAAAAAATACTCTTAGCTGTAGCATGATCTTCTTAGCTCTCACAACCCAATTACTACCATTGTCACCCCAGAAATGAGGATGTAAGTAAACACACTTTAGAAAGACAGATTTTCCATGTCTTGTATCAGAAAGAAGTATTACTCAGAGGGATCATGAAAGTATTTCCATATCTCAGAATCAAATATATTTCCTCAAGAAACATTAATCATCTGATGAAGCTTAACATGGGCAAAGATGAAGTCTGCTGATCTTTTCTTATATAAGCCTGTTTAAAAGCATAGTTCTGGGTAATAAGAGTCCAAAGATCAAAGATAGCAGAATGAACCTTGTCAAGATGAAAATGAAAATGAACTGTAGGACAGGCTACTTGTAAAGATCAAGCCATTTCAGTCAGCTTCTAAGTGTCTTTTCTAGAAATTCTTTCAGTTCATTTATATAAGCAAATCATTTTATTTTTATCTGAGACTTATATTAAACATTTGAAACAGTCATTGAAAAAAATAGTAGCTTTTTTTTTTTTTTCTTCCACTACAGATCATGGGGATGAAGTCAAAAATTTGTTTGACTTACCTAACTATCACGCATCTCAAAGGTCTTTGCTCAGAAGCAAATCGTCTGAAGAAAAACCTGCTATTGGACTGTGAGGCAAACAGAGCCCACGGTGATCGCAAGATAAGAGACTTCCATAAAGAGTGGGATGGGGGACAATGGTCAGGTGGAGGATAGCCAGGGCAAGTGCTTGGGGTTAACAATGCTCTGTCAATCAGAGAGCCAGGTCAGGCCAGAGAGGAGCATGGGAACCATGAGCAGCTTCAGCAAGGATGGAAACCTGCTGAGTAAGTGCTGTTTCATCCTGAAAGACCTTGAGCAAGGGAGAAACAAGGCCGAATTAGCATTTTGTAAAGGGCACTGTGGCAGGGGTGTGAAAGATAAACCAGGACAGGGGGAGACTAGAGATAGAGAAAGCAAGAGATAATGGGATCCTGAGCTTGCATGGTGAGGCCTCAGAGCGCCTCTGAAAGATGCCGTTTGCCCTCTTTAATCTGTCTTTCTCTGTTTACAAACACACTCTTGATACATGCACACACACACACACACACACACACACACACAGTCGTCATAGATATCAGAGACTGTTTACAGAGTTGCATGATAATACAATTTAAAAAATAATCATTTAGTATTTCATTAGGGATGTATAATATTTAAATTAAGGAGCAGAAAGACCAAGATAAACGAGGGAAGGAAAGTGCGGAATGTGTATGCCGCCTCGTGACTCATTTGGGGGCCCTAACGTTGTTGTGGGCTGGAAATATGAGCTGATAGAAGTTTTAATTCTGGAAGGCTGATCTGTTTAAGGACTGGAAAACGGAGGGAGTAGCAGCAGGATGAGTCCTCCTGGATTTAATAAGCCTCCTGGTAATGATGATACATGGCATCTCCTTCATGCATAAGTGCCATCGCTCTATTCTGAACTGTCTCGGCCACTCTTCATAGCTGAAACTCAACGTTCAGATGTATTGATACATAGAACAAATTAATCTAAAGACCTTTTAAAATATTTCCTCCAGTGATTGGAAAGATGGCTTTTCATCCATCACCACCAATGCCCTGTTAGCAAATGTCTGGGGAGAACCACAGAAGTAGATCTATAATGTCCGTTCATTCATCACATTCTAGTCTTGGTATTAAGCAATCAACCACAGGAAGAGTATTATAGTTGTTGGGTCAAACTCCCATTCTGTTGAACACTGGTCACAGCAAAGGATAGACAGTATCCTCACAGCGATGGTACAACATGGGATTTTATTTTTCATTTCATAGTGATGTAAGACAGAGATCATATACAGGAAATCATGCTTGGATTTTGGATTGAATCTTTCTTTTAGCTAACAGTGCACATTCCCACACTCTCTTGCGAATGCTTGGCTAGTACAGGGAGTTGAAGCTTCAATCCATCATACATTGAGAAAGGAAAATACTCCATACTCTACTCCGTACCATTGCTAAACTGTGATGTTCACTAAGCTGGATGAAGTAAATGCATTTTTTTTTTTACTTATAATGGAGTCTGCATTTGGTGATATACATACCTGCATCATAAGTCAAAAAATATTGAATTGTGTTTGAATTGTGGTATGGCAAGTCTTCATGAGTGTAACATATTCGAACAGGAAGTAATGCAGAGTGATATCTAAGGAGTCTCAAGTTCAATACCATCAAGGACATGGATATCCAAGGAGTCTCATGTTCAAATACCACCAAGGATTCTGAACATAAGTACTACGTAGCATGATGTCTCAAAAGGCAACTTAAGTTCTTGAGTACAAGTTGAAAGTGAACATACTGTTAGATCTATCCTATTAATGACATCCTAGTCAACATATTATGTGGCCCTTAAGTAACTGCTATTGGGAATGAAATATAGTTAGACACATAGTTATCTGGGAAGTATTTGAGAAACAAACTTAATAATTTCAAAGTGTTTCATACAAGAGTCCATGAGCATGGCTATGGCTATCCTGTCAACTCATAGTTTTAAATGAACTTGCTGCATGTGCAATTAGTCTGCCACTAACTCTTTTTAACTTTTATACTTGAACATAACATTCTGATTTCTAATGCAATCCTGTTCTGTTTTCTCCGCCTACCTAAGGGTTGGCCTATGAAATGGGCCTAGGCAGTTTCTTTATTAATAAGAAATAATTCCCACATCATGACAGAAATTCCCTAAAAACAAGATGTTTACATTTTTGTAGCTAATAAAATAAATTGTATTTCACATTTGTCTAGATTGTAACATCTTTCTTGGAAAAATATTTCAAGTGATTGGTAGAGGGGTTGGGTGATTTTATTTTGCTCTAAAATTACTGTTGAAAATTTATAACTGATGTGGGAGTGCCATATATCAATCTGTTGATTTCATTGGTTAAGCAATAAAAAAAAACTGCTTGGCCCTGATAGGTTAAAACATAGGTGGGAGGAGTAAACAGAACAGAATGCTGGGAGGAAGAGGAAGTGAGCTCAGCCTCGACAGCTCTGCTCTCTGGAGCAGAGACGCCATGCTCCCCTCTCCCGGGCAGATGTGAGAGCTCTGCTCTCTGAGGCACACGCGATGAAGCTCCAACCCAGGATGGATGTAGGCTAGAATCTTTCCCGGTAAGACTGATGCTACACACATGATTGGAAATGGGCTAGTCCAGGTACGAGAATTAGCCAAGAAGAGGCTAGATATAATGGGCCAAGCAGTGTTTAAATGAATACAATTTGTGTGTTGTTATTTCGGGGCATAAGCTAGCCAGGCGGCTGGGGTGCTGGGGACGCAGCCCCGCCACTACTACTACAACATATAACAAATAATTATGTTCTTTATTTTGCTTTTTGATCCAACTTAAGAAATGGTCTTACATAGAGCAGAAATGTGGTGGTTGTTTTAGTATTTTCTGGGAAAAGACACAATCACTACAACAACTTTTACAGAGGAAAACATTGACTTGGGTGGCTTACAGTTCAGAGGTTTAGTTCATTATCATCACGGCAGGATATGGTTGCCTGCAGGCAGCATGGTGCTGGAGAAGGGACTGACAGGGCTCTTCTTGCAGGCAACCGGATGTGAACTGAACTACTGGGCATGACTTGAGCACATATGAGTCCTCAAAGCCTGCCTCTACAGTGATGCTCTTCCTCCAACAAGTCCATATCTACTTCAACAAAGTCATACTTCCTACTCGTGCCACTCCCTTAGGGGGGCATTTTCTTTCAAACACCAGAGCACTGAATTTGATATCTATTTATTATACTAGTTTTATTACAAATGAGGCAGCAATGATATCAAATGATGTGTTGCAAGAGAACAACATGGAAACATTTTTTGCATTGTAAGTTGGCAATAAATGTGAAGAAATATCCTCTAAAATATGGATAGTATCTTAATGTATGGTCAGTTTTAGATGAATATTCGCATTCAGTTTTCTGAAAATGTATTTATTATATATTTATTATACCTATGTGTATATATGTATATATTGTTCTTGCCATCCTCTCCAGAGGAAATTTCATACTCATAGCAGCACATTGATTCTTCCATACATAAGTCAAGAAAAGAAAATCCCATGTTCCTGGATAGGATCCCAGTGCATATAGCTACCACAAGAAGACAAGGTGAACAGTCAGACATGATGATGATAACCTACGGCTTCAGGATCCAATGGTTTCTGTCCCCTTATCACCCGGATCATACCTGTTTTAGGAGATATGCTTTCACCTTAGATATCCGACCCAGATCGTTCCAATCAAGGAACTGTACTTCCTTTTATTCCTACACCACAGCACGCAGAAGCAAGCTTCATGAGTCACGGGGCTTTAGATGGGCAGGACCTCTCAGGCTCATCATGGACTCTGTCCTGAAGCCATGGGAACACCTGGCTGTTATATGACATTGAGCTGTTAGAAGACACCAGAATGACATGTGATGAGCTTGCTATGAAGGCAGTTTAACCAAGAAAAAAAGAAGGCTGAGTGAGGCTGTTAGTTTAAGAGCACACGTTTTAAGAAGTGATAAGGGGAAAACATAGGTTTTGCTGTTGGGAGAGGAATTGTCATATGACATGGACTGAATAGTGGGGGTGAGAATTGAGGACTTAACTCTAGCAGCACAGCCCAGGGAGTTGGAAACATACTGCAGCGGGTGAACAGGATCCATCACAGTGGTTGAGTTTTTCTCTTGTGGGTCCTCTAAGAGCCTATGGATTAAAGCTGTTATTATTAATCTCAACTCATGGTACTGTTGGAAGACAGTAGAACATTTAAAACATATAGTGAAATAGGAGGAAGTTACATCACTGGGGTGTACCCTTGGTAGGGATGTTGGATGCTAGCCTCTCTCTCCTGTTACTTCATGCTCAGTATAAGATGGTCAGTTCATTCTACACAGGTCCAAGTAACAGAACCGATAGCATGGACCAGACCCCCTGAAAGGAGGATGCTAATTTAACCTTTCTTTGTTAAGTTGCTTATCCCAGATATTGTCCATATCAACAGGAAGCTAAGGCACTAATTTCAAGTGAGAATTCAAAACGAATGGAAAACAAAGAAAGACTCCTGCCTGAAGTGGTTGTGGTTAGGGAGCTTTGGTGTTCTAGTGTAGAAACAATGAACGCAGTGAGGACATGTTTCAAACTTCTTAGCCGTCGCTGAAAACGGCTCTGCAAGATCATACATGGAATCTGCTCTTTGCCACACCTGCCACAGGCGCCAGCAGCTAAGGCACCAACACATATGGCTTGGTGACCCTGAGATGATTTAGTCCCTATGCCGCACGATGGGACAGAGGAGGTAAAACCCCAGTGTGGCTTTCAATGGGGGAATTTTCATCTCAATTAGACGTAGAAACAGTTAGCTCAATGATTGTTTAAAAAAAATACTCCAATATTAGTAATGAGGGTCCCTTGAGTCCACATTAGAGCTTCTCACTTGTTACAGAGAGAAACACATATTTCCATCATTGATGCCTGCTCCCTTTTGGAGGGAGGCTGACAGAGCTGCCAGGCCTAGAGATGATAAGTCTCCGAGGACTTAGAGAGAGGTCAACAGAGACGAATATTCCAGCTGCTGGACCCCTTCTCTCACATGCTAAGTGCGGCCTTTTTCCACACTGAAAACTGGGAACCTAGCCAGCCAAAGCCGGAATGAATTAATCCTGTGTAAAATGCTCTATTAGGAAACTGCACTCACCCGGGGCAAGCAAGCCAAGTGGAGTGATATTAGGAGGGCACGGGACTGGGAGAACTTTCTCAGCCGAGAGGCAGACATGTTCCAGAAGTGTAACGCACACACGAGAGCCGCATTAAGATGGCTTGACTTAATGCTTTTTTTTTTTCCGTTTTATGATGAAGCAAAATCCTGTGCATTCAATAGAACCTGTACTCCAAATATTGCAATTTTAATCTTTATTGGGTTAACACTGGGAAACACAGTACTGTCATCTTAAAACATTGGGCAGTGGCAGGGAGCTGTAGATCCCCTGTAAGCACGCATTCATGAGGGAAAAAAATGCCCTGAGACACTAATCTGGAACGTGTATAGGACTGGCGCATTACATGCGTTATGTCTCCTTAGACTGGAGTGTCCCGATGCGATCCCGTGGCTAGTGGTGAAGCATCTACATGGGACTACAGATAAAGAACATGAGAGGAGGGAAGAGAGATGAGTCGGGGAAGCAGGGAGCTGTCACAGTTTGGGAGGTTTGCCCTGTGTTTGGAATTAGGCACTGTGTCCTCCAGACAACAAAAGCTAGAATTAGAGTCTCCCATACCATGCCCTGGCTGTCATTCCACGCTCTTTCCTGGCAATAACCTTCAGGTCTAGACTCGCCCAGGCACACTCCGTGGGCAGAAGATGCAGGATTTTCACATGTGTTCTGTATCTACAGCTCAGGGTGAACACAGACCTGGACCGTTTTGTATAGAAAGTGAATGAACTTGACAGACAAACTCAAAACTTAAGGATACCACTGACTTGCCAGGAGAAAAACCAAACAGATTCACCGTTGTTATGAAGAAAGTCTTGTTGATTGAAACCGTACAGTAAATACACATTATTTTAACTGGAGAAAAATCAGAGGCGTAAAGGACATAGTGTGATATAGCTAAGGGAAGAGGCTTGTTAAATAAGATAGTTATTTGGATAATGTAAGACAAGCAAATCTTTATCCATGAGTGGTTCCTTGTGGAGATGTTTTTATTTGATACCATTGAGTAGTTTCAATAATATGTAAGAAGAAAAGAGCATGTTTTCCATGTATGGTGTGTGTGTGTGTGTGTGTGTGTGTGTGTGTGTGTGTGTGTGTGTGTTTGTGTGTTTTACATCTGTATGGGTGCATGTGTGTGCATGCACATGTGGATTCCAGAGGTTGATTAGGGCAGTCTTCCTCTTTCACCCTCCATTTTGTTCACCAAGGCAAGGCCTCTTGCTGAACAATGGAGAAGTCACCAACTTAGCAGTGTAGCTGGCCAGCTTGCTCTGGGAATCCCCTGTCTATAACCACCAAGCACTGGGATGGTATGCAGGTCACATGACTTCCAGGCTTTCCCCATAATGCTGGGCACCCAGTCTCCAGCAAATTGAGCAGCAAATTTGAATCGCAAAGCCATTTCCCCAGCACCTTAGAAAGTGGTTAAAAAAATAAAATACTACACATGCTCTAAACAGATGTTTATTGGTTAATGTCCCCTTACATGAGGAATATTTATCACGCTGGGCCGAGGGCACAGATCTATAATCCAGCTTTCCCAAATGGGGAGATGAGATTACCAATTCTAAACCAGCCTGGGCTGCCTAACAAAACTGTCTACAAAATAAAAAGTGCTGTTTGTTTGTTTTTTTTTTAAGAAAATGCGTAATTAGAATGAAAATCAAATAAACAAAGAACAATTCTTGTATGTAGCACAATGCAACACTGAACATGTTACAATTCATAGTAATTGCATTTACACTTATTTATATAATATATTTATGTAGTATCATTAATTTTATAAAGCATTTCTTATAAGCATTTGTAATTATTTGTAATGAATTATATGTTTCTATAAATATTTTATGTAGGCATATACATATTTACTTACACATATGTATATGTTTATATTCACACACACATACAAGTAGTTTAATTAATCATTTATCAAAACCAAAAGATTTACCTTTGTACTTGATTCTTTCAGAGTCTACAGGTGCACGGGCAATGATCCTATTTAAGCTACTGTTGTTTTACACTTGGAAAATAAATTTATTTTAGATTTCTCAGGAGAGCATTCAATTTTAATGTCTCACAAATATTGCAATAATATTACATTTGAGAATATACTCAGAAACAATAAGAGCCACTTATAGCGAAGCCTTGGGTACTTTTCCCATGAAATTTGCTAATGTATATAATCAAAGCCAATAATGAGGTTTGATACGGTGAGCATGCTGTTTTGTTTGAAAGGTATTCACATACAATCTTGCTTTGCATTTCACATTTAGTGAGAAAATTACTAATAACTCGGCAAAGAAAATTCAATAAAGAGATACCCCTGTGTGACATAAATCTCCTTTCCTTTTTGAAAACCTCCACACAAAGATGCCATATTCCTATGCACGCCCACACAAGGGTATGTATTGTGCACATACGAAATACAAGGAGAAGAGACTTGGAAAAACCTATGCCATAGAAGCACAAAGCCATAATGATGGGACAGTACGATAGCAAAAATGTTACATAGGGTTAATTCACTACCACTCGGGATAAGGGAAAAAGGGTTTCTGAAACCTGTGGTCTAATATTTATGCACTGCTCTAACGTTATGTCTTTCCTATGAAGAAAAATATTAAGGAAAAGAAAGGGATAAAGAGTAAAGCTACTCTTCCCCTTAGGATGAAGTAATGGTAACCTATTAAATTTCCCATCTAAAACAGCTAAGACATAGGCTCAGTCCATGCATTGAGCTTTCAGCCATTTGACAGCAGCAAGGATTGTTTCTGGGAACAGGACATCATAGCAGGTGAGGTGAGTCACCCATCTGCAGGGAGAGAGTCCTCAAGATGAAGTAGAGTACAAACCTAGTAACTCCCCACAAATTGAAAAGACACATGTCTGATATGGAGAAGCTATATCAAGTTGACTAGAGTTGGCAGAAAGAAAAAAAAAAAAACTCCAAAGAGGAAAGTGTTGCTCAGGAAATTTCTCATCTAGAGTTGAAATCAGAGAATCCTTGTGGGCTGGGTCCTCAGGAGAATGGAGTTGACTTTAGGACAATCATATGAGAAAAAGCTTTGAGTTTTATTGGGCAAGACCAGGATTGAGTGAAAAGGATTTATCAGTGGAAATATTCCAGAATTGAGCTGCTCAGAGTCCACGGCTTCCTTAGGCTTTCCATATTTGTCCTAATACCAATGTTTATAATCTTACTTTTACAACCAATGCCATTCATTTTTTAATCATCAGATCCCGCAAGGCTGGGTGTCCAAATTACTGATGACTCAGCTATTTGCAGAGCAGACATCTGGTCATAGATTTGAAAATCCAGTCCCTGCAGCTTCCAGAAGTAAGGGCATTATTCAGACATAAGGGAATGCCATGAGATTTACACAACCCCGGAGATGGAAATTTGAAGTATTACTCTTATCCTTTTCTTCCACCAATGAGTCTGGTTGTATCAGGATTAATCAGCTCAGCATTAAGCTGATTAGTCTGAAAAACATTATCGGGTATCAAATTCATGTTCACTCCAAACATGCCCTTTGTAAGTATCTGATTAGGAATATCTGATGTAATTCCTCATTTCTCTTTGCCGTGTAGGGTCCTGCTCCGCTAATCCCCCTTGTTTCTGGAGAACTCGGTGTCTTATGCTTTATCATATCAGAGAAGCCAATCAGAAATCCCTAGAATCGATTCAGAAATCTATGCCTGAGGATTCTGCTCCTCTGAGAGTTTTTGACAGCGGAGATCATACTCGTCAGTGTTTTCTAGAAAAGATGCCATTAACTGTGTCTCTAGGAGATTGAGGAAACTGAGCCGCTCCCATGGATTCAAGTTTGTCTCACTGTGACAAACTATCTGCCAGAGTAACTTAAGAGAGGAAAGATTGTTTTTGTGCAGCCCTTCAGAGGTTTCAGTCTGTCGAGTCAGGAAGGGCATAGAGGAAACGCTTCTAGTGTAGGAGGTAGGTCGGAGGGAGGGGTCGGAGCAAAATGTCGCCCCCAATGACACACATCCAGGAATCCACTTCCTCTGACTATATGCTACCTCTTATTTTTCAATCTCCAAGAACATTTATGCAACTAATTTTAGCCTTGAACTTACTAATAACGGCAGAACTCTCCTGATCTAGGCACTTCACAGAAAGCTCTCCAGCCAGCAAGTAAGATCTCAATTCCCAAACCTGCACAATATATGTCATATGCCCAACGGCTGCACAACCTGTGCAACCCAAGGGGCCCTTGGGTCTAAAACCTGTGTAGCTGCAGGACAGGCTACGGACTGAGAGTTTTGAGGGAGCACTTGCTCTGAAGTTTACAGGCCAGGCCAGAAGACAGGAAATGGTGACACAGTTCCTTCCTCTCCTCCAGAAAGCCTAAGTCTTTGTTCGCATGGTCTCCCATGAGCAGCATGAGACTCTGGTTTGCTTCAGTGAACATTTCTGATTACAAAGGTAAATTGCATCTAACAAAGACCTTCACATCCAAGCTAGAGTTTATGAGATAATGGACACCCTCGTCTCATAAATCTGACAAAGAAAATCACTATCATACACTATACTGAAAGTCAATGTTTTTTCTTAACAGTAGTAACACATAAACTTACAAAGTAGGATCCAGAAATGCCATAGCAAGAGATCAGCTTCTGTTGCGGCCTCTGTCTAAAAATGAAGAGGTATCGCCATGGTCATTTGCTTCTGCATATTTGATTCCAATGAAATACATCATCATGCCCACACTCACAATTGATATATTTTACAGGGGAAGTTGTACCTTATGCTCTGACAATTTCGTACATGTATATAATCTATTATGGTCACACTCATCCCTCAACCCTCTCTTATCCTCCTTCCTCTAACACCACTTCCCTTTTCCACCACACCTTTGCATCTTTTTGCTTTGGTTTACTTGTGTGACTGACTGGGTTTTCACTTGAGTGTGAAACTATCCACCGACAAAGTGGCTGAATCACTGAAGACAATGGCAATGACTTTGTCTCCCCCAGCCCTTCACTGTGATTGGCTCCTGTGGATGGGACAGGGCCTCCCTGAGATCCTTACCATCCGTGACTTGATGGCTATGTGTCTGGTCCTATACAGACCCTATGCCAGAAGCCACCGTCATGAGCTCATGAGTTCCACCACCATATCACACTCATATGACAGCAGAAGGGACATTTCAATGAACACCCTGGTGGAGCAAGATGATCAAAGTTTTAATTCATTTGGAATGCCCATTTGTTACATCACAAAAGCTCAAAATTCTTTACTCTACAGATAGTAAATGTAAGCCTGTAGGAAAACTACACCAGGTAGCAGAATCCGACAGCTATCCTGCAGGAACCATGCCTACTAACTGTGGAGACTATTCTCCTCTATTTTCTTCTGGATTCTCTTTAATAATTGGTTAACTATTGTGATAACCCAATTTAATGTTATACACACAAAGACACACAATCTCCAGACATATTTTTCTTTCTTAAACAAGGTAGATTGGGAGGGGAGAAACTTTTATATGGTCATTTGTATTGGTGAGTGAGAATATGGATTCTAACAGTGCAAAATATCATTTCAGGTGAATTTGCTTGGGATCACAGCAACTGTGTATGGTGTGCTTTGTGTCACTCCTGTTTGAATACAGACACAAGTGTAGAGTGGTTCAGGTGTCCACCAGTAGGAATCAATGAACGAATGAGCATTAATTCATAAAGAAAATCTTTAGCATGTGAGTTCTCAACCAGAAGACCTTCTCAAAGACAAGCAGTCATTGACCAGAAAGAAATGATTGTTTTATATAATTTCATTGTTTCGTTTTCATTGTTTTGTTTCTGTTTTGGTTTTTAAAGTCACCATCAGGATCCCACTGTCTATTGGGTAATAGAAAAAAGTGACTTGAAAGAGTGAACTAGGGCTGGAGAGATGGCTGAGTTAAGAAGTCAGGAGCATTGACTATTTTTCCAGAGGTTCTGAGTTCAATATCCAGCACCTTCATGATGGCTACAACCATCTATAACTGTAGGCCCCCATGATCTGATACCTTTTTCTGGTTTGCAGACATTCATATAGACAAAACACCTATATGTACAAAATGAATGAATGAATGAATAAATAAATCTTAAAACCAAGGAAAGAATGAACTTAAATATAAACTAGCAAAACCGCTAGAAGATCCTTTTCCTTTGAGCTCTAGTTGGAAGCACAGCCTTGTAGGATTACCTAAGCAGCATACATAATGGAAAATGAATTGCCTCCACTGTTCAGAGCGCCTCTAAACACTGTGCCTATTTCAGAAGTAAAGAATGCAATGCAGTAACTCATTTTTATGTTGCAGACTACAAACTCTCAATGCTCGAGCAGAGTTCCCAGAGATTTATTTCATATTATCTTCATTGCTTATGTTTCATATTGCAACATTTAGGATATTTGTTCTTAATTCTTAGTGGGTCCTAATACTATGAGTCCATAAACAAATGGCTCAGTTTGATATTATGTTGACAGATGAGGTGATCAAATACTTAAATAGATTTGATTATAATGGAAGAACTTTGCTTAGCTTGTAGGGAACATAGGAAAGATGTGAACCCTCACCTTCCAGGGGGAAATAAATAGTCTCGGATGGTCTGAGTTTAGTGGGGTAAATAAAAACCAGCAGCAGGAAAGGACACCTGAGAGTGTGTTATTTCATTTCCCCAAGTAAACTATCTTCAGTATTAATTACAGGCATGATCTCTCCTTATGCAGGGTCTGCTGTGTATTAAATATAGCAAAAATGTCAAAATAGGTGATAATGATAAACATTTTTTTAGGTTTTTTTTTCTGTTTGTTTAGAGAGAGACAGGGACATAGAGAGAGAACATATTTTGGGGTGGGTAAAGAGATAGAGAGAATAAGTTAGAAACTGGGATAGAAGAAAAATATAAAAATTAACAAAAACAACAACAAAACAAAATTACATAGTCAGAAAAATCTTTTTTAAAAAAACATTATATCATTGATTCTTTGTATTGCTTCTTCATTTCTATTTCATTGATTTCAGGTCTCAATTGATTATTTTTTGTCACCTAGTCCTCCTGGGTGAGTTTGCTTCTTTTTGTTACAGAACTTTCAGATGTTCTGTTAACTTGCCAGTGTAGGATATTTCTTCTTTATGTAGGCATTTAGCGCTAGGAACTTTCCTCTTAACACTGCTTTCATTGTTTCTCATAAGTTTGTGATAATTTTCTTTGAATTTTAGGAAGTCTTTAATTTCTTTCTTTATTTCTTCCTTGATTCATTGGTGACTCAGTTGAGCATTGTTCTATTTCATGTGTTCATGGGTTTTCTATGTTTCTTACTGTTGTTGTTGAATTCTAACTTTAAGCCATGGTGATCCGATAAGATACATGGGGTTATTCCATTTGTTTTGTATGTGTTGAGGTTTGATTTGTTGCTGAGTATGTGGTCAATTTTTGAGAAG